>NW_019232551.1:0-2662 GCF_002742605.1 Olea europaea var. sylvestris
TTTTATTTCATGATAACATCGGGTTTGTTCATTTTTGGCTAATTGCCAGTCTAATTCGATTGGATTTGAGCGAATGAAAAGTGATTTTTGATTTCATGATAACTTCGAGTTTGTTCGTTTTTGGCGAAATGCCAGTCTAATTCGATTGGAATCGAGCCAATGGGAAGTGGTTTTTGATTTCATGAGAACTTTCGGGTTTGTTCGTTTTTGGCGAATTGCGCATCAAGTTCGATTAGAATCGAGCCAATGAAAAGTGGCTTTCGATTTCTTGATAACATCAGGTTTGTTCGTCTTTGGCAAATTGCTAGTCTAATTCGATTGGAATCGAGCCAATGAAAAGTGGCTTTCGATTTCTTGATAACATCGGGTTTGTTCATCTTCGGAAAATTGTTAGTCTAATTCGATCGAAATCGAGCCAATGAAAAGTGGTTTTTGATTTCATGATAACAACGGGTTTGTTTGTCTTTGGTAAATTGCTGGTCTAATTCGATTGGAATCGAGCTAGTGAAAAGTGATTTTTTATTTCATGGTAACTTCGGGTTTGTTCGTTTTCAACGGATTGCTAATCTTATTTGATTGGAATCAAGCCAATGAAAAGTTGTTTTTGATTTCATGATAACTTCAGGTTTGTTCGTTTTTTGCGAAATGTCAGTCTAATTGGATTGGAATCGAGCCAATGAAAAGTAGATTATGCTTTTTGGATGACTTCAGGTTTCTCTGTTTTGGCGAATTGCTAGTCTAATTCGATGGGAATCGAGCCAATGAAATGTGGTTTTTGATTTCAAGATAATTTCAGGTTTGTTCGTTTTCGGCTAATTGCTAGTCTAATTCGATTGGAATCGAGACATTGAAAAGTGGTTTTTGATTTCATGATAACTTCGTGTTTGATCATTTTCGGCGAATTGCTAGTCTAATTCGATTGGAATCGAGCCAATGAAAAGTGGTTTTTTATTTCATGATAACATCGGGTTTGTTCATTTTTGGCTAATTGCCAGTCTAATTCGATTGGATTTGAGCGAATGAAAAGTGGTTTTTGATTTCATGATAACTTCGGGTTTGTTTGTTTTTTGCGTAAAGCTAGTCTAATTCAATTGGAATCGGACCAATGAAAATTAGTTTTTAATTTCATGATAACTTCGGGCTTGTTCATTTTTTACGAATGAGTAGTCTAATTCGATTGGAATCGAGCATATGAAAAGTGGTTTTTGATTTCATGATAAATTCGGGTTTGATCATTTTCGACGAATTGCTAGTCCAATTCTATTACAATCGAGCCAATGAAAAGTGGATTCCGATTTCATGATAACATCGGGTTTGTTCGTCTTTGGCAAATTGCTAGTCTAATTTGATTGGAATCGAACCATTGAAAAGTGGTTTTTGATTTCATGATAACTTCGGGTTTGCTCGTTTTTTGCGTAATGCTAGTCTAATTCAATTGGAATCGAGCCAGTGAAAAGTAGTTTGTGATTTCATGATAACTTCGGCTCTATTCATTTTTGACGAATTGCTAGACTAATTCGATTGGAATCGAGCCAATGAAAAGTGGTTTTTGATTTCATGAAAACTTCGGGTTTGATCATTTTTCAGCAAATTGCTAGTCTAATTTGATTGGAATCGAGCCAATGAAAAGTGGTTTTTGATTTCCTGATAAATTCGGGTTGGGTCATTTTTGTCAAATTGCCAGTCTAATTCGATTGGAATCGAGCAAATGAAAAGTGATTTTTGATTTCATGATAACTTTGGGTTTGATCATTTTCGGCAAATTGCTAGTCTAATTCGATTGGAATCGAGCCAATGAAAAGTGTCTTTTGATTTCATGATAACTTCGGGTTTCATTGTTTTGGGCAAATTCCTAATCTAATTCGATTGGAATTGAGCCAATGAAAAGTGGTTTTTGTTTTCGTGATAACAACGGGTTTGTTTGTCTTTGGTAAATTGATAGTCTAATTCGATTGGAATCGAGCTAGTGAAAAGTGATTTTTGATTTCATGATAACTTCGGGTTTGTTCGTTTTCGACGGATTGCTAATCTTATTTGATTGGAATCAAGCCAATGAAAAGTGGTTTTTGATTTCATGATAATTTTGGGTTTGTTCGTTTTTTACAAAATGTCAGTCTAATTGGATTGTAATCGAGCCAATGAAAAGTAGATTTTGATTTTTGGATGACTTCAGGTTTGTTTGTTTTTGGCGAATTGCTAGTCTAATTCGATTGGAACGGAGCCAATGAAATGTCGTTTTTGATTTCAAGATAATTTCGGGTTTGTTCGTTTTCGGCTAATTGCTAGTCTAATTCGATTGGAATCGAGATAATGAAAAGTGGTTTTTGACTTTATGATAACTTCGTGTTTGATCATTTTCGGCAAATTGCTAGTCTAATTCGATTGGAATCGAGCCAATGAAAAGTGGTTTTTTATTTCATGATAACATCGGGTTTGTTCATTTTTGGCGAAATGCTAGTCTAATTCGATTAGAATCGAGCCAATGAAAAGTGGTTTCTGATTTCACGATAACTTCGGGTTTGTTCGTTTTTGGCGAAATGCCAGTCTAATTCGATTGGAATCGAGTCAATGGAAAGTGTTTTTTGATTTCATGAGAACTTTCGGGTTTGTTCTTTTTGGCGAATTGCGTATCAAGTTCGATTAGAATCGAGCCAATGAAAAG
>NW_019232552.1:0-429 GCF_002742605.1 Olea europaea var. sylvestris
ATTGACACTTGACGATAATGCAAGTGTCAAACTACGTGTCAAAAATCAGTGTAAAATAGCGAAGTTCAATCGGTAAGAACCTTACTAGAAGAACAATATGGTGTAAACTTTAGATTACACTTTGTCACATGACATTATCATGTCGAACAATTTAAATTTCAAATAGTTTCCCATCCAATTGACACTTGACAACAATGCACGTGTCAAACAACGTGTCGAAAATCAGTGTACAAATAGCAATGTTCAATTGGTAAGACCCTTGCAACTTGTACACTATGGTGTACACTTTAGTTTACACTTTGACACGTGACATTACCCTGTGTGACAGTTTAAATTTCGAATAGTTTTACCATCCAATTGATACTTGACAACAATACAAGTGTCAAACAACGTGTCAAAAATCTGTGTACAAATATCAAAGTTCAATCG
>NW_019232552.1:1097-2661 GCF_002742605.1 Olea europaea var. sylvestris
AGTGTCAAACAACGTGTCAAAAATTTGTGTACAAATACAAAGTTCAGTCGGTAAGGACCTTGCTGCATTACACTATGGTATACACTTTTGTTTACACTTTGCCATGTGACAATACCCTGTTGGTCAGTTTAAATTTCAAATAGTATTCCCATCTAATTGACACTTGACGATAATGCAAGTGTCAAACTACGTGTCAAAAATCAGTGTAAAATAGCGAAGTTCAATCGGTAAGAACCTTGCTAGATGAACAATATGGTGTAAACTTTAGATTACACTTTGTCACATGACATTATCATGTCGAACAGTTTAAATTTCAAATAGTTTCCCATCCAATTGACACTTGACAACAATGCACGTGTCAAACAACGTGTCGAAAATCAGTGTACAAATAGCAATGTTCAATTGGTAAGACCCTTGCAACTTGTACACTATGGTGTACACTTTAGTTTACACTTTGACACGTGACATTACCCTGTGTGACAGTTTAAATTTCGAATAGTTTTACCATCCAATTGATACTTGACAACAATACAAGTGTCAAACAACGTGTTGAAAATCAGTGTACAAACAACAAAGTTCAATCTGTAAAAACCTTACCACATGTACGCTATGGTGTGCACTTTAGTTTATACTTTTTGCCACTTGATGTTACCCTATCGGACAGTTTAAATTTCAAATAGTTTTTACATCCAATTCACCCTTGACAACAATGAAAGTGTCAAACAATGTGTCAAAAATCTGTGTACAAATAGCTAAGTTCGATCGGTAAGGACCATGCTACATTACACTATGGGGTACACTTTTGTTCACACCTTACCACGAGACGTTACCCTATTGGACAGTTTAAAATTCAAAAGTTTTCCCATCCAATTGACACTTGACAACAATGCAAGTGTCAAACAACGTGTCAAAACTCAGTGATCAAATAGCAATGTTCTATAAGTAAGAATCTTGCTACATGTACACTATGGTGTACACCTTAGTTTACACTTTGCCACGTGACATTACCCTGTTTGACAGTTTAAATTTTGAACAGTTTTCCCATCCAATTGACACTTGACAACAATACAAGTGTCAAACAACGTGTCAAAAATCTGTGTACAAATATCAAAGTTCAATCGATAAGGACCTTGCTACATTACACTATGGTGTACACTTTTATTTACACCTTACCCTGTTGGATAGTTTAAATTTCAAACAGATTTGCCATCCAATTAACACTTGACAACAATGCAAGTGTCAAACAACGTGTCAAAAAATTGTGTACAAATAGCAAAGTTCAGTCGGTAAGGACCTTGCTGCATTACACTATGGTATACACTTTTGTTTACACTTTGCCATGTGACAATACCCTGTTGGTCAGTTTAAATTTCAAATAGTATTCCCATCTAATTGACACTTGACGATAATGTAAGTGTCAAACTACGTGTCAAAAATCAGTGTAAAATAGCGAAGTTCAATCGGTAAGAACCTTACTAGATGAACAATATGGTGTAAACTTTAGATTACACTTTGTCACATGACATTATCATGTCGAACAATTTAAATTTCAAATAGTTTCCCA
>NW_019232553.1:0-2660 GCF_002742605.1 Olea europaea var. sylvestris
TTTCAACTATACATTCTATTGATTTCTATCAAAATTTAATTTTTATTCAAACCAAACAGCTCAATTGTAGGCAATCGCGCCCCCATAAATCAGGCCCAAAGCCACATTCTAATCAATCCTCTTCTCCATTATATGTGGCTAACCCATTATCCAACCCTAGACCTTCAACGATATACCCCCAAATCTGTCCCCATCAATACGCTCATATACTTGAGAATTGACAACATCATAGCCCACGAATTGCTTAAAATCATGATTTTAAAATTTAATTATCTTTAATCAGATCATTGAAAGAAGTTCAAAAAATATGTGTTAATAGTACACAATTTATACACACTTTATTAATTTTAAAAAAATGAATGATTTTGTTTGGAATTTTTGCAAATCATTTAAAGTGTTGTAGTTTGAAAATAATTCGAAAGTAGATCCTACTGAACATTGTTTATCACCAGGAGAACAAATTAAACTGGTCGTACAGGGTCAATGGCAGGGGATTTCCCCTACGAACAAGGAAAAATGCACAGGCTCCTTTCAGGTCCTGCACTGGTACCACTTGTATGACTGCTTTTTTCCCCCCTTTTTTTTGGGCCAAAAATCAATCAAAAATTGCCAAGTGTGGTACCTATAAAAATTTTATGAATGAGCCATGTACCTATAGCATTGCTTCAATGATAGGGGCCATTTTTAGGTGCTGAAATGGCAATTTTTGAACGAGAAAATTTTCTTTTATATTTTAGCTATCAATGAAATTTGGTCAAGTTTACATCTATATAAAATTCTGTCATTGACCATGTTTTTGCAGCAGATCTACCGATGTATTAAGCTTTTATAAACTAAAATTTGAAATTGTAAAAGTAAGTCAGAACTAATTTCAAGAATTAAGTTTTTCTTGATAAAATTCTCAACTAGCTTAAAAGTTAAGACAAATTCAACGATTAATAATAAAAAAAAAGTTTACCTAAAATAAAAAATCTAGAGCAAATCTCCACACGTACAATAACTGTTAAGTAGTTATGGTAATAAAAAAAATATTTACGTTGACTGAAAACAAATAGGCATCCTTTATTTCCTTGTACAGACTCACACACTAGTATATAAATACCATTATGCATTGCAAATTTTTGTCTGCTCTAATAGCTCTGACTCTCTTCTCCATCGTCTTCCTTAATGATGCCTGATATTTTGAACCTTTTACTTTATGTTTTTGCCCTGATTGTGATGTTTTTGTTGATTCAATTTCTGATGTCAAAGAGGCGGGATAGACTTGTAGAATCGGAACAAAATGGGCTGCCAGTCGTAAATCATCAACCATTGCCACCAACGCCATCGCTACCATCATCCCCAACTTCAAATCGATCCCAGATAGTCATCGATATTTACATCAAACAAGAAAGTGTAGATACGTGTCTGTCTATTTTGAATTCAAAGACCAGGAATTGTTCCGGTGTCTTCTGGCGTGCAACCACGGATTTCACTTCAAATGCATCAAAACATGGTTGGATATCACTCAAACCTGTCCATTGTGCCGTCGGAGTATTGTCATTGAAACATGATTCTTGTTTTTCTTATATTAAAAATCTTGAAGTCTTTCTTTCAATTTTGATTCTAGAAAGACTTTTTTTTTTTTTTTTGCATGAACACGATGTTCAGTTTCTGAAAGTTACTCAAAATGGGAGATGCTTTCCCTAAACGAATGTTGACAAGGAATATAGTGTACAATGGGTAACAATGAATGAAGACGAATCAATAAAGTTTTTTTTGATTATTTTATTGTCTTATCTTTTAATTTCGTGAGTAATGAATTACGTCTTCTTGGATTTTTTTTCAAAAAGCTCCGTTTAGATAGAAAATAATTTATAAATTCAATTCAAATCAAACACTAATTTTAATCACATATTACTAAATACTACTTATTACTATTTTCACATTTCATAAGAATCTAGAATTGTAAAAGTAATATGGTGAAGAGAGTGGTGTTGGATAGACTCTGGAAAATAAAGGATATTAGCTGTGAAATGAAATTAGAGTTCAGGTATGTACGATAAAAAATATGATGATTCTAGCATCGATTGCTCAATTTAAATATTTTTGTTATTTAGTCCTTCAAATTTGTAATTAATGTAAAAATGGCATAAACTTAAATTGTAAGAATCCAATAATTGTTAGTCACTTTAAAAATATTACAACGAGACAATATATTTTACTGGTTATAACTATTTAAACATTCATTTATTTGGCCCACTTTTGGTTCTATTAAAAATTAACTTAAATCTAAATTAAAGTCAATAATTAATTTTTATCACATATCTTATAGTATCAAAAATATTTCAATCATACATTCTATTGATTTCTATCAAAATTTAATTTTTATTTAAATCAAACAGCTTAATTGAAGGCAATTGTGCCCCATAAATCAGGCCTAAAGCCACACTCTAATCCATCCCCTTCCCCATTTCATCTGGCTAACCCATCATCCAGCCCAGACCTTCAACGATAGACCCCCAAATCTGTCCCCATCAATACGCTCATATACTTGAGAGTTGACAGCGTCATAGGCCACGAATTTCTTAAAATCACGATTTCAAAATTTAATTATCTTTAATCAGATCATTGAAAGAAGTACAAAAAATATGTGTTAATAGTACACAATATATATACAC
>NW_019232554.1:0-2660 GCF_002742605.1 Olea europaea var. sylvestris
CTTGCTTTTCAACAAGTATATAAAACAGTATCTTGTACAATCATATATGAATGTGATGAAATACTTTTTCCTACCTTTTGTTTGTAAGAACTTTAGATCAGATATATCCATGTGAATAAGTTTTAATGGTGTTGTGTTTCGTTTAACTAAGTGAAATGACATTTTGGCTAACTTAGCCTTTACACTAATTTCGCATTTTCCATTACTAAAATGCATATTAGGTAGTAAACTTAAATCCATTAAGTTGTGTATAGAACAATTAATATTTGCATTCCCTAATCATGATGCCATAAATTAGATGATTCAAGAATATAAGCTGAAGAAGATATTTTATTCATTCAGTTATTTGTACAATAGTAACGACATTTATCTTGAATAGTCCATCTTTTACATAGTCTTTGCCTACATACATATTATTCTTCATAAGAATAAATTTATTAGATACAAAGACCCATTTGAAACCATTCTTGCTTAATAGAGAACCTGACACTAAGTTCTTACAAATATTCGGCACATGAAGAACATTGTTAAGGCTAAGTTCCTTACTCGATATCATCTTTAAGATTAATTTGACTCATCTTTTCACTTTTGATCTTGAGGAATCTTCCATGAACAGCTTCTTACCCTCAATTGGTGTGTAGGAAGAGAACATTCCTTTATCAGCACATATGAGGAGGGTCGCACCCATATCTACCAACTATTTCATGGGATTTTCAACATTGTTGCATTATGAAATAACGGTCGACAAATTTATATCTGATATACCATAAGATATAGCATTAGATTCGCTAATATTTGCTTGGGTTTGCTACGTAGATTTTTGATAATCGATAGAATGATGTGTCTATGATAATCGATAGAACGATGTCTCGCCTTTCCAGAGTTATAGCAATTACCCTTGAATTTCTTTGCATTTTTCGTAGAAGTTTTGACGGAATACTTTTTTTTCTTGCTCTTTTTATTTAATTCCACCACATTGGCCTTAGCTTGTGGCATTTGCTCCCAACACATTTGTCCAAACTTATGTTATCTTCTTCAATTCTCAATCGAACGACGAGTTCTTTAATATTCATATCCTTGTGCTTGAAATAATTCTTGAATTCCTTCCACAAGGGTGGAAGTTTCTCGATAATTGCAGCTACTTGAAATGATTCACTTAGAGATATGTTCTCCGTGAATGTCATGGAGAGTCACCTAGAATTCTTGTACTTAACTGATAACTATTTTTGAATCTACCATTTTGTAGTCTAAACCCACGATGGACTTTTTTGTTCCAGCATCTTTAGTCTTATATTACTTTTCTAAAGACTCCCATAGTTCTTCGACGAATTTCTTGGAACTGTATATGTTACATAACACATTATCCAACCCATTCAGTATATAGTTCTTGTATAAGAAATCTAAATGTTTCCAAGCACCCAATGCTATTAGTGATGCCCTGTTATTTTTTGCTTCTTGAATGGTGGGAGCATCATCATTTAAGAATTTTGTGAGGTTTAGGGTTGTAAAATAGAACAACATTTTCTCTTGCCATCTCTTAAAGTCAACCCCAATAAATTTCTCCGATTTCATCTCCATGAGGAATGGAGTTCGTATGAATTGTGGAAGGGGAAACCGCAACCAAAGGGATCACACTGGTTGGAACAATTCTTTCCGAAATTCTCATATTCGAAGTGGAATAGGTATTGAAAACCGTATTCATTTTTGTTTACACTAACCAAAAGATAAATTAGAAGTCAAATTCGAGAATGGGTAGAAGATGTTAAACCGAAGTGAAATCAGTTTAACCGAATAGAATAAAGTAATCACTCCGAAAACCGATTTAAGATTGTTGGAAAAGTAATTGAGTGATGATTTTAAAAACTTAAACACAACTAGTGATGATTTTAAAAACTTAAACACAACTTACCAACCTTATCGAAAATTGGACAAAATAACAATAATGAAAAGAGGAAAATAACACCAAATGAAATGGATGCAGAGTCGAGGCAAGAGTTGAAATATTTGTCTTTAAGTCGATTTTGCTCTTTAACAGTGCCTGATGATGATGGCAATCAACTCTCAAAAGATAACTACTGTCCTCTTGTGTTAATAGCACTTCAAAATACAAGATTAGTGAACCAAAATCGAATTTTATACTCCTTTTTGAATGAACAGAAGAAAACCAAAATTTTTGCAAAGTTTATGCAAAGTTTTGGTAGAGAATGAAGAAAGTAATATTATACTACGACTATCACTATCATAGTGCTTCATTTCCAAAAAGTATTTGGATATGCCTTTCCTATTACTGTTTAGCTTATCAATTGTGGGCCCACCTATTGAGGACCATTCATTCACACTTTGAAAAACTCTTTGACAAACAATAACCCCCGTTTGAGCCCCATTAAATTTATAATATATTTTTCTTTCTCTTCTTTTTAACTACACATTCTCCAATAAAATAATATAACACATAAACCAAAAATTTACCTTCTTTTTCAACTACAGATTCTCCAAAAAATAAATAAATAAATAAATTATTCCAAAAATTATAACATCAAATAATGGGGCCAAAGGGGAGAGGCCTAAACTACTCTAAATGCCAAATATTTTGTTGTCTCTGTATATTCCGGGCATCGCCCATGCACCAAAAATAAAATTAAAAGTTGATCTCTCACATG
>NW_019232555.1:0-2660 GCF_002742605.1 Olea europaea var. sylvestris
GATTTTTGTTCCCGATAAACCTGTCAAATTTGAGCCCATTCCGACACAGTCGAGAAAAATGACGAAATTGCCCCCGGCGCGATCCTTGTTTCAGATCAAACTGTCAAATTTCAGCCAATTCCGACACAGTCGAGAAAAATGACGAAATTACCCCAGGCGCGATTTATGTTTCCGATCAACAAGTCAAATTTCCGCCAATTCCGACAATGTCGCGAAAAATGACGAAATTACACTCGGCGCGATTTTCATTCCCTATAAACCTGTCAAATTTTAGTCCATTCCTACACAGTCGGGAAAAATGAAGAAATTGCCCCCGTCGCGATTTTTGTTTTCGATCAACCTGTCAAATTTTAGCCAATTTCGACACAGTCGCGAAATATGACGAAATTGCCCCGGCGCGATTTTTGTTTCCGATCAACCTGTCAAATTTGAGCCCATTCCGACGCAGTCGATAAAAATGACGAAATTGCCCCTGGCCCGATTTTTATTTCAGATCAAACAGCCAAATTTCAGCCAATTCCGACACAGTCGAGAAAAATGACGAAATTGCCCCCGGCGCGGTTTATGTTTCCGATCAACAAGTCAAATTTCCGCAAATTCCGACAATGTCGCGAAATATGACGAAATTACACCCGTCACGGTTTTTGTTCCCGATAAACCTGTCAAATTTGATGCCATTCCGACACAGTCTTGAAAAATGACGAAATTGCCCCAGGCACGATTTTTGTTTCCGATCAACCTGTCAAATTTGAGGCCATTCCGACACAGTCGAGAAAAATGACGAAATCGCCCCCGGCACGATTTTTTGTTTCCGATCAACCTGTCAAATTTTGGCCAATTCCGACACAGTCGCGAAATATGACCAAATTGCCCCGGCGCTATTTTTGTTCCCGATCAACCTGTCAAATTTGAGCACATTCCGACACAGTTGAGAAAAATGACTAAATTGCCGCCGGAACAATTTTTATTTCCGATCAAACTGCCAAATTTCAGCCAATTCCGACACAGTCGAGAAAAATGACGAATTTGCCCCCGGCGCGGTTTATGTTTCCGATCAACAAGTCAAATTACCGCAAATTCCGACAATGTCGCGAAAAATGACGAAATTACACTCGGCGCGATTTTCATTCACGATAAACCTGTCAAATTTTAGTCCATTCCTACACAGTCGGGAAAAATGACGAAATTGCCCCCGGCGCGATTTTTGTTTTTGATCAACCTCTCAAATTCGAGCCCATTCCTACACAGTCGTGAAAAATGACGAAATCGTCCCCGGCGCGATTTTTTGTTTCCGATCAACCTGTCAAATTTCGGCCAATTCCGACACAGTCGAGAAAAATGACGAAATTGCCCCCGGCGCGGTTTTTGTTTCCGATCGACCAATCAAATTTTAGCCAATTTCGACACAGTCGCGAAAAATGACGAAATTACACCCGTCGCGGTTTTTGTTCCCGATAAACCTGTCAAATTTGATGCCATTCCGACACAGTCTTGAAAAATGACGAAATTGCCCCAGGCACGATTTTTGTTTCCGATCAACCTGTCAAATTTGAGGCCATTCCGACACAGTCGAGAAAAATGACGAAATCGCCCCCGGCCCGGTTTTTTGTTTCCGATCAACCTGTCAAATTTTGGCCAATTCCGAAACAGTCGCGAAAAATGAAGAAATTACACTGGCGCTATTTTTGTTCCCGATCAACCTGTCAAATTTGAGCACATTCCGACACAGTTGAGAAAAATGACTAAATTGCCGCCGGCGCAATTTTTATTTCCGATCAAACTGCCAAATTTCAGCCAATTCCGACACAGTCGAGAAAAATGACGAAATGGCCCCCGGTGCGATTTTTGTTTCCGATCAACAAGTCAAATTTCCGCCAATTCCGACAATGTCGCGAAAAATGACGAAATTACACTCGGCGCGATTTTCATTCCCGATAAACCTGTCAAATTTTAGTCCATTCCGACACAGTCGGGAAAAATGACGAAATTGCCCCCGGGGCGATTTTTGTTTCCGATCAACCTGTCAAATTTCGGCCAATTCCGGCGCAGTCGAGAAAAATGACGAAATTGCCCCCGGGGCGATTTTTGTTTCCGATCAACCTGTCAAATTTCGGCCAATTCCGGCGCAGTCGAGAAAAATGACGAAATTGCCCCCGGCGCGATTTTTGTTTCCGATCAACCTGTCAAATTTTGGCCAATTCCGACACAGTCGCGAAAAATGAAGAAATTACACCGGCGATATTTTTGTTCCCGATCAACCTGTCAAATTTGAGCACATTCCGACACAGTCGAGAAAAATGACTAAATTACCGCCGGCGCAATTTTTATTTCCGATCAAACTGCCAAATTTCAGCCAATTCCGACACAGTCGAGAAATATGAAGAAATTGCCCCCGGCGCGGTTTTTGTTTCCGATCAACCAATCAAATTTTAGCCAATTCCGACAAATTCACGAAAAATGACAAAATTACACCCGGCACTATTTTTGTTCCCGATCAACCGGTCAAATTTGAGCACATTACGACACAGTCGAGAAAAATGACTAAATTGCCGCCGGCGCGATTTTTATTTCCGGTCGAACTGTCAAATTTCAGCCAATTCCGACACAGTCGAGAAAAATGACGAAATTGCCCTCGGCGCGGTTTTTGTTTCCGATCAACC
>NW_019232556.1:0-2660 GCF_002742605.1 Olea europaea var. sylvestris
GTTTAACCGGTGCCGCTTCTCTACTACCAAATTGTTGTGAGTTTGCGGCCATGTTGGCTATCAAATCCCTAGCAACTGCCGGTGTTTTATCCATTAAAGCTCCTCCACTGGCCACATCAATCATACTTCTTTCCATCGGGAGCAATCCTTCATAGAAGTATTGTAGAAGTAATTGCTTACTGATTTGGTGGTTTGGGAAACTAGCATATAGCCTTTTGAATCTCTCCCAATATTCATAGAGATTTTCCCCTTGAGATTGCCAAATGCTACAAATTTCTATTATGATGTTTGTAGCCTTTGAAGCTGGGAAATACCTCTCCAAGAAGAGCTTTTGTATTTCATTCCATGTGGTAATAAGACCAGCCGGCAAATAATAGAGCCATTCCTTAGCAATGTCTGCAAGAGAAAAAGGGAATGCCCACAATTTCACTTGCTCTTCCGATATAGCCGCAGGTTTCATGCTTGACCAAACCACATGAAACTCCTTCAAATGCTTATTTGGATCCTCTCCGGCGAATCCATGAAATGTGGGAAGTAGATGAATCATGCCGGACTTTAGTTCAAATCCCACATCCACTTGAGGATATTGAATGCATAGAAGTTGTTGAACAAAAGTTGGAACTGCAAGTTCCTTTAAGGTCCGATTTGCATTCGCTATTTCGGGCTCTATGTGTTCGGAGTCACTTGAGGATTCAATACTCAATCGCCTTAGATGTCTAGTTGGAGAAATGTCTTCTCCACTTTCCGATGTGTCGGCCTCTTTTCTTGATCTTAGGTTGTAGTGTGTTATAGGCTTTTTGCTCATTCACAACCTAAATGACAAAGAAAAAAATAAATAGAAAAACAACAAAAAGAAAAATATTGCAATTAACAAATTGATAGAACAATCCCCGGTGACACGGCGCTAAAATTGATACGTTGCATATCACGTTCCAATTAATTTTCCTTACTTAACTTAAATGTGTCGTTTTAAATAGTAATATGGCTAGTAAAGGTCATTTTCCGCAGATGATTGGTTCAATTATGTCAATTGCGCACTAAAAAGTAAAATTAATAATAATAGATGAAATAGATTAAATGGGGGGGTTTGGTTTTGTTGAATTAAGGAAAGCGATAAATTTAAACTAGAAAAGAGTTGAAATCTGAAATGAACAAAGTGGTTCTTGATTGAATGCGAGAAAATGTGATTGGGGGATATTTCGTCACCACGAGAATGATTTTCATGTCAATTACAACAATAGATTTTCGTTCTCAAAATTAACAACAATTCGAGAATAATTACAAGCTCAATTACCTCAATCTCTTCTTACATGTTGATCGAATAAAACAAACTCTTTACTCAACCCTATTCATTAAACAACCTAGAACAAGCTCTCTAGATTTAATTTAACAAACACATTACGACAAAAGAGATGAATTGAATTAAGGGTAAACTCGCAAGCTCGGTTTACAAACTTAAGTGTTAATCCACATACATTCAATTGAAAAATTTTCATAATCTATTGAAATGTAATTGCTACTAGGTTTTAGAATCAATAGCTATTACGCACTACTAATTCCAAAATAGCATTGTAGAAACAACTTAACCATTTAGTTGTACACCTAAACAATCAAGAAGAACAAAATAAACATTTAACACAATGGATTAAACACATTAATCAAAAGAATTATAAAACACAAATTAATTGAAAATCATAACTCGGGTTTGAAATAATCTCCAATCACAAAATATAATTAGTTACCCATGTAATATCCACAAATAACTAACAATTTCTTACAAAACATTGATGGAAAAAGTGAAAAGAAAAACTTATTGATAAAGAGAGAAATGGTTGAAAATCCTTCAATATCAATGAGTCATCTTCTCCAAAATATTGCACCATCTCCATGTTCCAATCTTCCCCAAAATATTTTAGAAAATAAAGGTGAAAGGAAAAAAGAAAGAAGAAGAAGAACCAACTGCCCCTCAAGTTTAAGAATGAAAATCCTGTGTTTGGTTGAATGTTTTAACCTAAAACCTAAAGGAAATTACAGCATTGGTCCCTAAAACTTTGAAAACAATTAAAAATGGTTCCAGCGCCTAGGCCCTACAGTTTCTGTTTTTTTGTTTGGGCTTGGCGCCTCGCTGAATTTTTTTTTTTTTTAAATCTTCTTCTTCGGCGTCTGTGGTCATCTTCTTCGTTTGTCTTCATCTTTAGCACGTTTCTCGCATAAATTCTTTCAATTCATCGTTTAATTTCAAGTTTTCACCTACAAAATAAAAATAAGAAAATTAAATAATAAATCGCTAATAAAACTCGCAAATATCTAAGTTTAATGGTCCGAATAAGCGCAATAAACCCGCATTTATCATTCATCAATGTAAATGTTTATTGAAACATTTCGAAGAATTAAAATGACTTTGCCAGTTCTTTAGATGTAATCTATATATAAAACGAATTTGACAATTTGTTATTTTAAAGAAAGATTTCAGTATATTTAACAATATTAAACGAGAATTTGTATTTTTTATTATAAAACTAGTGGAGTGCTCATTATGAGTCAATTATGTTCAAATTATCATTTAATACTTTACAACATAGTTATATTTGTTGAATAATTTAATACTTTAAATTATTGGATCTTTCATGTTAAATCATCGAGAAATATAAGAATTAAAG
>NW_019232557.1:0-2660 GCF_002742605.1 Olea europaea var. sylvestris
GTCAAATTTGAGCCCATTCCGACACAGTCGAGAAAAATGACGAAATAGCCGCCGGCGCGATTTTTATTTCCGATCAAACTCCCGAATTTCAGCCAATTTCGACACAGTCTAGAAAAATGACGAAATTGCTCCCGGCGAGGTTTTTGTTTCCGATCAACCAGTTAAATTTTAGCCGAATCCGACACAGTCGAGAAAAATGACGAAATTGCCCCCGGCGCGATTTTTATTTCCGATCAACCAATCAAATTTTAGCCAATTTCGACACAGTCGCGAAAATGACGAAATTACACCCGACGCGATTTTCGTTCCAAATAATCCTTTCAAATTTGAGCCCATTCCGACACCATTGCAAAAATGACGAAATTGCCCCCGGCGCGGTTCTTTTTTTCGATCAACCAGTCAAATTTTAACCAATTCAGACACAGTCGCGAAAAATGATGAAATTACACCCAGCGCGGTTTTTGTTCCCGATCAACCTGTCAAATTTGAGCCCATTCTGACACCATTGCAAAAAATGACGAAATTGCCCCCGGCGCGGTTTTTGTTTCCGATCAACAAGTTAAATTTTAGCCAATTTCGACACAGTCGCGAAAATGACGAAATTACACCCGACGCGATTTTCGTTCCAAATAATCCTTTCAAATTTGAGCCCATTCCGACACAGTCGAGAAAAATTACGAAATTGCCGTCGGCGAGATTTTTATTTCCATCAAACTGCCAAATTTCAGCCAATTCCGACACAGTCAAGAAAAATGACGAAATTGCCCCCGGCGCGGTTCTTTTTTTCGATCAACCAGTCAAATTTTAGCCAATTCAGACACAGTCGCGAAAAATGATGAAATTACACCCAGCGCGGTTTTTGTTCCCGATCAACCTGTCAAATTTGAGCCCATTCCGACACAGTCGAGAAAAATGACGAAATTGCCCCCGCCGTGATTTTTATTTCAGATCAAGCAGCCAAATTTCAGCCAATTCCGACACAGTCGAGAAAAATGACGAAATTGTCCCCGGCGCGGTTTTTGTTCTCGATCAACCTGTCAAATTTGAGCCCATTTCGACACAGTCGAGAAAAATGACGAAATTGCCCCGGCGCGATTTTTGTTTCAGATCAAACTGCCAAATTTCAGCCAATTCCGACACAGTCGAGAAAAATGACGAAATTACCCCCAGTGCAGTTTTTGTTTCCGATCAACAAGTCAAATTTTAGTTAATTCCGACACAGTCGCGAAAAATGACGAAATTACACCCGGCGCGGTTTTTGTTCCCGATAAACCTGCCAAATTTGAGCCCATTCCGACACAGTCGAGAAAAATGACGAAATTGCCGACGACGCAATTTTTATTTCCGATCAAACTCCCCAATTTCGGCCAATTCCGACACAGTCGAGAAAAATGACGAAATTGCCCACGACGCGATTTTTGTTTCCTATAAACAAGTCAAATTTTAGCCAATTACGACACTGTCGCGAAAAATGACGAAATTACACCCGGGGCGATTTTTGTTCCAGATCAACCTGTCAAATTTGAGCCCATTCCGACACAGTCGAGAAAAATGACGAAATTGCCCCCGGCGTGATTTTCATTTTAGATCAAACTGCCAAATTTCAGCCAATTCCGACACAGTCGCGAAAAATGACGAAATTACACCCTGCGCGATTTTTTCCCCCGATAAACCTATCAAATTTGAATCCATTCCGACACAGTCGAGAAAAATGACGAAATTGCCGCTGCCGCGAGTTTTATTTCCGATCAAACTGCCAAATTTCTGCCAATTCCGACACAGTCGAGAAAAATGACGAAATTGCCCCCGGCGCGATTTTTGTTCCCGATCAACCTGTCAAATTTGAGCCCATTCCGGCACAGTCGCTAAAAATGACGAAATTACACCCGGCGCGGTTTTTATTTCCGATCAACCTGTCAAATTTGAGCCCATTCGGACACAGTCGAAAAAATGACGAAATTGCCCATGACGCGATTTTTATTTCAGATCAAACAGCCAAATTTCAGCCAATTTCGACACATTCAAGAAAAATGACGAAATTGCCCGCGGCACAGTTTTTGTTCCCGATAAACATGTCAAATTTGAGCCCATTCCGACACAGTCGAGAAAAATGACAAAATTGCCGCCGGCGCGATTTTTATTTCCGATCAAACTTCCAAATTTCAGCCAATTCCAACACAGTCGAGAAAAATGACGAAATTGCCCCCGGGGCAGTTTTTGTATCCGATCAACCAGTCAAATTTTAGCCAATTCCGACAGAGTCGCGAAAAATGACGAAATTACACCCGGCGTGGTTTTTGTTCACGATCAACCTGTCAAATTTAGGTCCATTCCGACACAGTCGAGAAAAATGACGAAATTGCCCCCGACGCGATTTTTATTTTAGATCAAACTGCCAAATTTCAGCCAATTTCGACACAGTCGAGAAAAATGACGAAATTTCCCCTGGCGCGATTTTTGTTGCCGATAAACCTATCAAGTTTGAGCCCATTCCGACACAGTCGAGAAAAATGACGAAATAGCCGCCGGCGCGATTTTTATTTCCGATCAAACTCTCAAATTTCAACCAATTTCGAGACAGTCGAGAAAAATGACGAAATTGCCCCCAGCGCAGTTTTTGTATCCGGTCAACCAGTCAAATTTTAGCAAATTCCGACACA
>NW_019232558.1:0-2659 GCF_002742605.1 Olea europaea var. sylvestris
AAATCCCTCGAACGTCACGACGAAGAGGTGAGTTCAATCCCAAACGGTCGCTACATTTCCAAAAAGCACTTATGCGCCCGAAACGGACATCGTGTGCAAAAGTTACGCTCAATTCTTCGTACGCCGACTACCCAAGCGTTCCAAATATAAAAGTGCTCATTCTTTCGAAAAATGGCCGAAATCCCACGAACGTCACGACAATAGTCCTGAGTTCAATCCAAAATGGTCGCTACATTTCCAAAGAATACTTAAGGGCCTGAAACGGACACTGTGTGCAAAAGTTATGCTCAATTCTTCGTGCGCCGACTATCCAAACTTTTCAAAAATGCAAGTGTTTACTCTTTCGAAAAAAGGCTGATATCCCTCAAATGTCACGACGAAGCGGAGAGCTCAATCCAAAACTGTCGCTACATTTCCAAAAAGTACTTACGGGCCCAAAATGGACACCGTGTGCAAAAGTTACGCTCAATTCTTCGTACGCCGACTATCCAAGCGTTCCAAATACAAAAGTGCTCATTCTATCAAAAAATGGCCAAAATCCCTCGAACGTCACGAGGAAGTAGTGAGTTCAATCCAAAACAGTCGCTACATTTTCAAAAATTACTTATGGGCCCAAAACGAACACCGTGCGCAAAAGTTACGCTCAATTCTTCGTACGCGGACTATCCAAGCCTTCCAAAAATGCAAGTGCTCATTCTTTCAAAAAATGGCTGGAATCCCTTAAATGTTACGACGAAGCGGAGAGCTCAATCCAAAACTACCGCTACATTTCCAAAAAGTACTTACGGGCCCAAAACAGACACCTTGTGCAAAATTTACGCTCAATTCTTCGTACGCCTACTATCCATGCGTTCCAAATATAAAAGTGCTCATTCTTTCAAAAAATAGCCGAAATCCCTCAAACGTCACGACGAAGTAGTGAGTTCAATCCAAAACGGTCGCTACATTTCCAAAAAGTACTTATGGGCCCAAAACGGACACCGTGTGCAAAAGTTACGCTCAATTCTTCATACGCTGACTATCCTAGCTTTCCAGAAATGCAAGTCCTCATTCTTTCGAAAAATGGCTGAAATCCCTCAAACGTCACGACGAGGCAGAGAGCTCAATCCAAAATGGTCGCTACATTTCCAAAAGTACTTATGGGCCCAAAACGGACACCTTGTGCAAAAGTTACGCTCAATTCTTCGTACGCCGACTATCCAAGCATTCCAAATATAAAAGTGCTCATTCTTTCGAAAAATGGCTGAAATCCCTCCAACGTCACGATGAAGTCATCAGTTCAATCCAAAACGGTTGCTACATTTCCAAAAATACTTATGGGCCCAAAACGGACACCTTGTGCAAAAGTTACGCTCAATTCTTCGTACGCGGGCTATCCAAGCATTCCAGAAATAAAAGTGCTCATTCTTTCGAAAAATGGCTGAAATTCCTCGAACGTCACGATGAAGCTGACAGCTCAACCCAAAACGATCGCTACATTTTCAAAAAGTACTTATGGGCCCAAAATGGACAACGTGTACAAAAGTTACGCTCAATTCTTCGTACGCCGACTCTCCAAGCGTTCCAAATATGCAAATGCTCATTCATTCGATAAATGGCCAAAATCCCTCGAATGTCACGATGAAGTCGTGAGTTCAATTCAAAACAGTCACTACATTTCCAAAAAGTACTTATGGGCCCAAAACGGACACCGTGTGCAAAAGTTACGCTTAATTCTTCGTACGCGGACTATCCAAGCTTTCCAGAAATGCAAGTGCTCATTCTTTCGAAAAATGGCTGAAATCCCTCAAACGTCACGACGAAGCGGACAGCTCAATCCGAAACGGTCGCAACATTTCCAAAAAGTACTTATGGGCCCAAAATGGACAACGTGTACAAAAGTTACGCTCAATTCTTCTTACGCCGACTCTCCAAGCGTTCCAAATATGCAAGTGGTCATTCTTTCGAAAAATGGTCGAAATCCCTCGAACGTCACGATGAAGTCGTGAGTTCAATTCAAAACAGTCGCCACATTTCCAAAAAGTACTTATGGGCCCAAAACGGACACCGTGTGCAAAAGTTACGCTCAATTCTTCGTATGCGGACTATCCAAGCTTTCCAGAAATGCAAGTGCTCATTTTTTTGAAAAATGGCTGAAATCCCTCAAACGTCACGATGAAGCGGACAGCTCAATCCAAAACGGTCACTACATTTCCAAAAAGTACTTATGGGCCCAAAATGGACAACGTGTACAAAAGTTACGCTCAATTCTTCTTACGCCGACTCTCCAAGCGTTCCAAATATGCAAGTGGTCATTCTTTCGAAAAATGGTCGAAATCCATCGAGCGTCACGACGAAGTGGTGAGTTCAAACCAAAACGGTCGCTACATTTCCAAAATGTACTTATGGGCCAAAAACGGACACCGTGTGCAAAAGTTACGCTCAATTCTTCGTACGCTGACTATCCAAGCGTTCCAAATATGAAAGTGCTAATTCTTTTAAAAAAATGGCTGAAATCCCTCGAACGTCACTTCTAAGAAGTGAGTTCAATCCTAAACGGTCGCTACATTTCGAAAAAGTACTTATGGGCCCAAAACGAACACCGTGCGCAAAAGTTATGTTCAATTCTTTGTACGCCGACTATCCAAGCGTTCCAAATATAAAAGTGCTCATTCTTTAG
>NW_019232559.1:0-2659 GCF_002742605.1 Olea europaea var. sylvestris
GGCCCTCTAGGTTTTTTTTTCTTCCCCCAGATCTGCATGGTTTTTAATAGTAAAACCTAGGAAAATTTTCAGCTTTGGTCCCTGAAGTTTGGAGAAGCATTTAAAATGACCGCCAATAATTAAAATGGCCCACAAGCGCCCAATTCACTGTAATTGGCCGCCAAATAAATGGATTTTGTGTCATTTGCAGCCAAGTCCCTCAATAATTGCATCTCAAATCCTCCACTTTTTGACTTGTATGCCTTGGCCTCCAACTTCCATCAATGGCCAATTTAATCCCCGTGTTTTGGATTTTGTCACTTTTCGCCAATTTTTGCTTCTTTCCTTTCCTTCTTCGTCCAAGCACGAGTTTTACCTAAGAAAATTAATACAATAAAATTTAGATCATATTTTGCCAAAAGAACAATAAAATTATATAGTTTAGAGCCCCGAATAAGTGTAGAAAATACACTTATCAAACCCCCAAACTTGAATCTTTGTTTGTCCTCAAACAAAACTGAAATCTAAGTAACAACAAATATACAAGCATGCAAAAATTATTTGGTTGGACAGTTTAACTTTTTACCATAGCATTTGAGATCACCGAATTAAATCTATAAACTGCTTCAACGTTGCAATACCAAACCAATTTTCACTCTTCCAATGCAAAATCGACGTGTGTGTGTGAAAAATTAAGTAGACATTAATGACTTCATAAGTTGTTTTAATTCCCAACCCTCTATGGTCAAATATATTCTTTCATCTCTCGTAAGATTCACACGGCCCCAACTTTATTATTTTCACTCAATTCCCAGCAGGTGATCTAAGGTTGAATTTTTCATTACTATCATTACCCTCTCTAGTTCAGGTGGACGTCACTAGTTGCAAGTTAACACATCAATGAACAAAGATTCTCAATTAATTGATTACTTCAACCGCTAGGACTCAACTAGGCTAATTATCCTTCATTGAAAAGTCAAATTTTCTCGAATAAGTGCTCGGACTTAACAAGGCAATTAGTGCTTTTGCTTTTTTCATGCACTTACTTTTTCTGATTTTTAAGAGTTTTTTTTTTTATTCTCTCTACTAAGTTTTCTAGATAACCCATGTAGCAGGCTTTAGGCCGATGACTTCCAAGTCAGATGACTTTAGAGCATCAGGTTTTTAAGACACCCTTATAGGCTTAATAACCCGAGTCAAAAAGGCTTCGAAGAGAACAAATTTTATTTTTTTTCAAGTGCAACTTCATCCCTGATTGCTTTCTAAATAACCCCTGTAACGAGCTTTAGGCCGATGACTCCCAAGTCAGATGACTTTAGGGCATCAGGTTTTAAGATACCCTTGCAGGCTTAATTACTCGAGTCATAAAAGCTTTAGAGAGAAGTTTTTAATTTCAAAATATATGCCTTGATTAGTGCAATGCCCTTTATCATACATTTATTCAATCAAATCGACCTCCAACTCAAGACTTTTACCCAATTTTATCCTGTTAGTCTAAGACAATCCACACATAAGTTTTCACACATGGAATCCTTGCCCATATCTGTATCTTCCTACAATAGTAAAATCACCCCCAAACTGTTCTAAATTTGGTCTAAGGATAAATAATTTGTATGGTATGGATAAAGCGTCTATGTTCAACTAAATCAACCTATAAAGCAAATGAATCAACTTATTTCATCACAATGTCAACTCAATTTCAGTGCATATATAGTATAAAATTTTGCAAGTTCAAGCTTCAATCAGTCTAGCATGCTCCCTATCCACAGTTCATAAATTAACACCAAATCTCAAATTTAATCATCATTGTCAGCCAAATTGTCCAACCCACACAAGCACACAAACAAAAAAAAAAGTTAACTAATTTCTTTTTTTTTTTTTAAACATATGAAAAACAACACACGAAAACATACGAAAACCAAAAACACAAAGTGTTTCCCACCCCCAAACGTAAACCAGACATTGTCCTCAATGTCTTAAAACATAAGTAAAAAATGTAAGGGGATGGGGAGGAAAAGGACGAAGGTACTCCCCGAATTTTTCTGTGGAAGGTACTGTAGGTGACGGCTAGACAATCTTTTTCATCATGCTTTCCCTCTGGTCGATGTTGGTCTGAGTGTTCCACGACGTCATGTTCCTGCATATGGCAATCATCAAATAGTAGAGATCAAATAATCCAAAACCTATGTTACTTAGTCCAAACACTCGAAATAACCAACATTATATTTAAGGGCTTCAATGAAAACATGACTAGATGATGATAATGTATAAATGTAAACGTGCCTAAAACTAATGCAACTAACAATTAAAATAAATCTATATGCAATGCAATGCAGAAAACAAAATAACTAAAAGGTTCAGAAATTGGGTTGCCTCCCAATAAGCGCTTTATTTATAGTCTTTAGCTAGACTTTGTTGTCCTGGCTACTCTACATTGTCAAGTGGCACGGTTGTTTTCTCATTGGAGTAGTCACCTCCCCAATACGATTTCAATCGTTGTCCATTTACTTTGAATCTCCTTTGTTGATCTTGAGACATCACTTCCACAGCACCATGTGGAAACACAGCTACCATTGTGAATGGACCCGACCACCTAAACTTTAGCTTTCCTGGAAAAAGCTTGAGGCGTGAATTGAACATCAACACTTGCTGACCAACCTCAAACTCTTTCTCCCTTATA
>NW_019232560.1:0-2659 GCF_002742605.1 Olea europaea var. sylvestris
GACGTTGAAAGTTATCCATTCCGAGGTCCTCTCCTTGCTGGCCAAGAATGCTGAACTAAAGGCCAAAAGTACTCAATATCTTCTCGTCGTATCTGAAAAAGAGTCTTTGCGTCTAGAGATCAACAAGGCTGAGGACGAGTTGAAAGAAATCTCTTCCTAAGTCATGATTGAAGACTCTTTGATGGATAGTTTGGCTGCTCAGATGAAGGAACTTCAGGCCAAAATGGATGATTGCAAGGCGAGAATGGCTGCTAAAAAGTGCAACGCCTCCCAAGGAATTGAGCGAACTAAGTCTTTGGTCGAGCAGTACAAGAAGTTGGAAGTTGATGATGATGTCGTGGCTGAATTGAACATCACTTCCGCTCGGCAGAACGAGGATTGGGAAAAACTTAGGGAACGAATTCGTTCAGTATGGAGTGGATTGTAATTAAGACATATAACGCCTTAACTTTTCTTTTTGTAATTTCGCATTTGACTTTCCTTTTGTAATTTTGTTCATCATTAATGAACATATATGTTAACTTGTGTATTTATTTGACGTTTGTCTCTTAATCGCCAATTCTTCAAACATTTAACTGCTTTGTGCTAAAAATCTTGCACATTTTCTCTTGATATTTCCACCTCTTTTCCCAAGACTTTGGGCTACTTAATTCCATTTACTAGGCAGAATGTGGCTGCTCATATTCTGTCTCTTCATCTCCACCCCCTATAAATGTATGTATGCTTCGCACTTTCCATCTTCCATCTTCATCTTCATTTTCTTCTTCGAAACCAATTTGCTGCCATTGTTTGGCATTCTGACAATCAATCCAAAACCTTCGTCTTTCTATAAAAATGGATTGTTTGGTCCGTTCGTTTTACTATTTGCCTTGATGTCACCTTTGGTGTGGGAGGTATAGGAAATATCTTTTGGCCAGCAGCAAAGTTTTTACCATCAAAGTTCTTCCCATCGTCTCTTTATCCTTTATAAGGAGTTCGATGAT
The DNA here is from genome assembly GCF_002742605.1 of Olea europaea var. sylvestris. NCBI lineage: Eukaryota > Viridiplantae > Streptophyta > Magnoliopsida > Lamiales > Oleaceae > Olea > Olea europaea. Next base: position 984 of record NW_019232560.1, read on the forward strand.
AGAAGGCAATTTTTGGGATGCTTGCGGGCCACCTTGCTTGCTGAGAGTGCTTCTCAGCCTCTTTGCCCGCCATTGCAGCGATGCATTTAAGAAGATGGTGTGAGGCCAGTCCACCCTCCTACTCGACGATCCCACCATTGCAGCGATGCATTTAGGAAGGCGGTGTGAGATCAGTCCACCCTCTTACTCGACGATCGATTGGGAGATTAGCTTACTCTTAATTGTGATTTGTAGAGTATCCATCATTTGTATTTTTGCATCTTTGTAATGAATGTTTGATAATAAAGGACTTTATTTGAACGTATTTCGCTCTGACTTTGTCATCCTTAATCGTTCAACATATTTTGATTATACTTTTATTTGTTCACATTCCCATAAAGAATGAACATATTTTTTCAAATATTTGTCGTTAATGAATCTCATGTGCTTGGTGCCATCTAAATCTTCCAAATGATACGCTCCATTGGGCAACACACTGTTTATTTTGTATGGTCCTTCCCAATTGGACGACCACTTCCCGTACTTTGGATCTTTGCTATCCAAAGGGAGTATCGTCTTCCAAACTAGTTCACCCAGGCTGAACGACTTGGCTATGACTTTTTTATTATAAAACTTAGCCATTCTTTGTTTTTGAATTTGCAATCTATCTAAGACGTCCAACTTTAATTCGTCCAACCCCAATAAATTTTGAACTAGTGATTCTGTATACTCCTCATCATTCAACTTATGTTGCAAGCACACTCTAATCGATTGCACGTTGATTTCCATAGGCAAAACGACCTCCTGTCCATAAGCAAGTTGGAAAGGAGTAACTTTGGTACTTGACCGAGGTGATGTTCTATAAGCCCACAAGGCCTTGTTCAGACATTCGTGTCAATTTCTGACATTTTCATCTATCATCTTTCTGATGATATTTTTTAGAATCGTATTAGAAGATTCTGCTTGTCCGATGGATTGAGCGTAATATGGTGTGGAGTTTACTAATTTAACCCCAAACTCGCTCAAAAATTTGTTCACTTGATCCCCATTCAAAGATGTTCCGTGATCTACCATCAACGTTTGTAGAATTCCAAACCTATAAATGATGTGATCACGGATAAACTCTATGACATTCTTTTGGGTGATCTCTTTCAAAGGTACCGCCTCGACCCACTTGGTGAAATAGTCGGTTGCAACTATAACAAAAGTATGTTGTTTGGACGATGGGGGATAAATCTTCCCTATCAGGTCTATCGCCCAACCCTTGAATGGCCAAGGTTTAATAATAGTTGAAATCTCTAGTGCTGGCGCCCTTTGTATTGGACATGCTTTTAGCATGCTAAACAACTCTTTGCATACTGAACGCATAATTCTCCCATCTTTGGCAAAAAATATCTACTCCTAATAATTAACCATCTCATCCTTTGGCTAGCTTGATGAGCTCCACATATCCCTTCGTGTACCTCAGCCATGATCGTCCAGGCTTCTTGTAAACTTACACACTTTAGCAATATACCATCAGAGCGTTTCTTAAACAACTCTTCATCTATTAGTGTATAGTTCAGCAAACATAGCTTCATTTTCATGTTAATCCCTCCATTCGGTTCTTTAAGCAACCGTTTAATCTCTGTTCTCCAATACATTGCATCTACATCTTGTATGCAGTGAAGTTCAATCTTCCTCGCCCTTCTTTGAGT
>NW_019232561.1:0-2659 GCF_002742605.1 Olea europaea var. sylvestris
GACAGGTTGACCGGGAACAAAAATCGCGCCGGGGCGATTTCGTCATTTTTCGCGACTGCGTCGGAATGGGCTAAAATTCGACACGTTGTTCGGAAACAAAAATCGCGCCGGGGCAATTTCGTCAATTTTCGCGACGGTGTCGGAATGGGCTAAAATTTGACAGGTTGATCGGAAACAAAAACCGCGCCGGGGGCAATTTTGTCAATTTTCGCGACGGTGGCGGAATGAGCGAAAATTTGACCGGTTGATCGGAAACAAAAATCGCGCCTTGGGCAATTTCGTCATTTTTCTCGACCGTGTCGGAATGGGCTCAAATTGGACTGGTTGATAAGAAACAAAAATCGCGCCAGGGGCAATTTCGTCATTTTTCGCGACGGTGTCGGAATGGGCTCAAATTTGACAGGTTGATCGGGATCAAAAATCGCGCCGGGGCGATTTCGTCATTTTTCGCGACTGCGTCGAAATGGGCTAAAATTCGACAGGTTGTTCGGAAACAAAAACCGCGCCGGGGGCAATTTTGTCAATTTTCGCGACGGTGTCGGAATGAGCGAAAATTTGACCGGTTGATTGGAAACAAAAATCGCGCCGGGGGCAATTTCGTTATTTTTTGCAATGGTGTCGAAATGGGCTCAAATTTGCCAGGTTTATCGAGAACAAAAATCGCGCCGGGGGCAATTTCGTCATTTTTCGCGACTGTGTCGGAATGGGCTAAAATCTGATTGGTTGATCGGGAACAAAAACCGCGCCCGGGGCAATTGCGTCATTTTTTGCAATTTGGCGGAATGGGCTAAAATTTGACAGGTTGATCGGAAACAAAAACCGAGCCAGGGGCAATTTCGTCATTTTTCGCGACGGTGTCGGAATGGGCTCAAATTTGACAGGTTGATCGGAAACAAAAACCGCGCCGTTGCAATTTCGTCAATTTTCGCGGCGGTGTCGGAATGGGCTCAAATTTGACCGGTTGATCGGGAACAAAAATCGCGCCGGGGGCAATTTCGTCATTTTTCGCGACTGTGTCGGAATGGGCTAAAATCTGATTGGTTGATCGGGAACAAAAACCGCGCCAGGGGCAATTGCGTCATTTTTTGCAATTTGGCGGAATGGGCTAAAATTTGACAGGTTGATCGGAAACAAAAACCGAGCCAGGGGCAATTTCGTCATTTTTCGCGACGGTGTCGGAATGGGCCCAAATTTGACAGGTTGATCGGGAACAAAAATCGTGCCAACGGCAATTTCGTAATTTTTCGTGACGGAGTCGGAATGGGTTCAAATTTGACAGGTTCATCGGGAACAAAAATCGCGCTTGGGGTAATTTCGTCATTTTTCGCGACAGCGTCGTAATGCGCTAAAATTCGACACATTGTTCGGAAACAAAAACTGCGCCGGGGGCAATTTCATCATTTTTCGCGACGGTGTCGGAGTGGGCTAAAATTTGATCGGTTGATCTGAAAATAAAAATCGGACCAATTCCGTCAATTTTCGCGGCAGTGTCGGAATGGGCTCAAATTTGACCGATTGATCGGAAACAAAAACCGCGCCATTGCAATTCCGTCAATTTTCGCGGCGGTGTCGGAATGGGCTCAAATTTGACCGGTTGATCGGGAACAAAAATCGCGCCGGCGGCAATTTCGTCGTTTTTCGCGACTGTGTCGGAATGGGCTAAAATTTGATTGGTTGATCGGAAACAAAAACCGTGCCGGGGGCAATTGCGTCATTTTTTGAAATTTGGCGGAATGGGCTAAAATTTGTCAGGTTGATCGGAAACAAAAACCGCGCCAGGGGCAATTTCGTCATTTTTCGCGACGGTGTCTGAATGGGATAAAATTTGACAGGTTGATCGGAAACAAAAACTGCGCCGGGGGCAATTTCATCATTTTTCGCGATGTAGTCGGAATGGGCTAAAATTTGACCGGTTGATCTGAAAAAACAAATCGCGCCGGGGGCAATTTCGTCATTTTTCGCGATGGTGTCGAAATGGGCTCAAATTTGACGGGTTGATCCAGAACAAAAATCGCCCCGAAGGCAATTTCGTCATTTTCGCGACGGTGTCGGAATGGGCTCAAATTTGACAGGTTGATCGGGAACAAAAATCGCGCCGGGGGCGATTTCGTCATTTTTCGCGACTGCGTTGGAATGGGCTAAAATTCGACACGTTTTTCGGAAACAAAAACTGCGCCGGGGGCAATTTCGTCATTTTTCGCGACGGTGTCGGAGTGGGCTAAAATTTGATCGGTTGATCTGAAAAAAATCGGACCAGGGGCAATTTCGTCATTTTCGTGACAGTGTCGGAATGGGCTCAAATTTGACAGGTTGATCGGAAACAAAAACCGCGCCGTGGCAATTTCGTCAATTTTCACGGCGGTGTCGGAATGGGCTCAAATTTGACCGGTTGATCGGGAACAAAAATAGCGCCGGGGGCAATTTCGTCATTTTTCGCGACTGTGTCGGAATGGGCTAAAATTTGATTGGTTGATCGAAAACAAAAACCGCGCTGGGGGCAATTGCGTCATTTTTTGCAATTTGGCGGAATGGGCCAAAATTTGACAGGTTGATCGGAGACAAAAATCGCGCCAGGTGCAATTTCGTCATTTTTCGCGACGGTGTCGGAATGGGCCCAAATTTGACAGGTTGATCGGGAACAAAAATCGTGCCAACGGCA
>NW_019232562.1:0-2659 GCF_002742605.1 Olea europaea var. sylvestris
GAGGCATCCAGTTTCCTTTTCAGGGTGTGCTTGATAGTCTTGTTCACTGCTTCGACCTGTCCATTTGCCTGAGGGTGATGTGGGGTCGAGAAGTCTTTCTTTATGCCTAGTTCGTCACATAACTCTCGCATCTTCCTGTTGTCGAACTGCCGCCAATTATCAGAGACAATGGAGTGAGGGATGCCGAACCTGCAGATGACGTTTTTCCAAACGAACTTCGTAGTGTTGGCCTCGGTGATTCGGGCAAGGGGTTCTACCTCGACCCACTTAGTGAAGTAGTCGATGGCGACAATGGCAAAAGTTACGCTTCCTCTACCCTTTGGTAGCGGACCAATGAAGTCGATGCCCCACTTGGCGAATGACCAAGGGCTGGTCACTATGGAAAGGCTCTGCGCAGGCTGTCTTTGCACGTTCGAGAAGTGCTGGCATTTGTCACATTTCTGGACAAATTGGCAAGCATCCCTTTTCAGGGTTGGCCAGAAGTAGCCCTGACGGAGAACCTTGTGTGCCAGAGCCGTCCCTCCGGAGTGATTTCCGCAGATCCCTTCATGTATTTCTCTGAGTACGTAGGTAGCCTCTTTGCCGCCCACACATCGAAGAAGGGGAGAGGCAAAGTCTCTCTTGTAAAGGGTTCCTTCTTGAAGGACGAAGTGTGCAGCCCTTCTTCTTAATTTCCTTGCTTCACTTCTGGAAGCAGGCAGCGTTTGCTCTTTTAGATATGCCATTATGGGCTGCATCCACAATGGGGTGCCTTCTATCCATAGTAACTCTTCACCTTCGAAGGTGGAGGGCTTTGATAAGTGCTCAATGGGGACGATGTTCAGAAGCTCTGAGTTCACGCTGCTGGCCAATTTTGAGAGGGCATCTGCATGGGCATTCTCTAGACGGGGGACTTGAGTCAGTTCGAACTTTTCGAAATGGGGAATTATGTTCAGAACCAGCTTCAAGTATGCGAGCATGTTATCATCTTTGGCTGCGAAATCCTCATTTACCTGATTCACTACGAGCTGAGAATCACTGCTTGCCAGAAGCTTCCTGACTTTCATTTCCTTGGCGAGCCTTAGTCCTGCCAGAAGGGCCTCATATTCGGCTACGTTGTTCGAGGCTCTGAAACCGAATCTTACCGCACAATTCAACAAATGACCTTCCGGGCTTTCCAGTACGATTCCCGCCCCTGCGCCTGCCTCTCCTGAAGACCCATCTACGAATAATTTCCATGTGGGGGGCTCGGCTGGCTCCATCAGGGCCTCCATTTCTGGGGCTTTGGTAAATTCGACCATAAAATCGGCAAGGGCCTGGCCCTTGATAGCGTGTCTAGGTCGGAACGTGAGATCGAACTCGCTGAGCTCGATAGCCCATTTCAGTAGGCATCCTGACTCGTTCGTCTTCTGCATTACTTGCCTTAAAGGGAAATTGGTGAGGACTTGTATTGAGTGAGCTTGGAAATATGGCCTCAGTTTTCTCGAAGTTGTAATAAGTGCGAGTGCCAGTTTTTCCATGTCGGAGTAGTGTGTTTCAGTTGGGAGAAGTGCTTTGCTGATGTAATATACCGGCAATTGACGCTCATTTTCTTCCCTGGTTAGGACCGCGCTGACTGCCACGTCTGACACTGCTAGATACAGCAACAGAGATTCATCTGGATGGGGTTTCGATAGGAGGGGCGATTCACCGAGGTGCTTCTTCAGAGATTCGAAGGCCTCTTGGCACTCTGAAGTCCACTGGAATCTCTTTCCTTGTTTCAATACTTTGAAGAAAGGCAAGCTTTTATCAGTGGCTCTGGAGATGAAGCGGCTGAGGGCGGCTATCCGGCCATTGAGACTTTGGACCTCCTTTGGTTTCTGAGGTGAACTCATTTCTATTATAGCCGCCACCTTTGCCGGGTTTGCCTCAATTCCTCTCTGATTTACAATGTATCCCAAGAACTGGCCCGATGCCACTCCGAAAGTGCACTTGAGGGGATTCAACTTCATGTTATACCTCCTGAGTATCTGGAAGGTTTGGTCAATGTGACTCACGTGTTCGGCCGCCTGGAGGCTTTTGACCAACATGTCGTCCACGTAGACCTCCATGATTTTGCCAATGAGTTTGGCAAACATCATGTTGACTAACCTCTGATATGTGGCCCCGACATTTTTCAATCCGAAGGGCATGACTTTGTAGCAATACAGCCCCCTGTCTGTGATGAATGATGTAGCTTCCTCATCAGGTCGGAACATGGGTATTTGGTTGTACCCTGAGTACGCATCCATGAAGCTAAGTAGTTCATGCCCAGCAGTGGAGTCGACCAGTTGATCAATTCTTGGAAGTGGGAAGCTGTCCTTGGGGTATGCCTTATTCAGGTTTGTGAAGTCCACACAGACCCTCCATTTCCCGCTGGATTTTTTCACTAGAACCAGGTTGGATATCCACTTCGGGTATATGGCCTCTCTGATGAAACCACTGCGATCGAGTTTACTTACTTCGTCTTTTAGTGCCTCGTACCGTTCCAGATTCAGCGCGCGCCTCTTCTGTCTACAGGGGGCATAGGAGGGGTTGATGTTAAGGTGATGGCAACTGATCCTGTGATCTATCCCCATCATATCCTCATGTTTCCATGCGAAGACATCTAGGTTTTCTTTCAGGAATCGTATCATCTCAATTCTTGCTTCAGGCGATAATG
>NW_019232563.1:0-2658 GCF_002742605.1 Olea europaea var. sylvestris
GCTCTTCAAAGTGTTGTGAGAAAGAACCTTAAACAATGGTTGTAGGTCGTGCAAGAACTCTCGAAATCCAATGTGATGAACTATAGACAAAGGATACTCATGCAAAATCACCATTTTCGAAAGACTATATCTACACTTATCTAGATCGAAAGAGCAAATACCCATTGTGACCTTGCCACTTGTGGCATCCTTTTTGAAATTTAATGTTGCTTGGCGAGTATTATCCTTATAACGGAGTACACATCTCTTCAAATGATCATTCAAATGCTTTGTACCATTTTTTGTTTCACCCCCTAACTGTTTCTTGCAATGATTGCATATAGCCTTCAATTTCTCACTAATTTTCTGTCTTTTGTAGTGCTCCCACACAGTTGAAGTCAATTTCTTCTTTCCAAATGATATTTCTCCAATATCACGCTTCTCGTCACTTAGGTTTATTGTCCTTTCATCCGCATTTGGTAACAGTTCAACTGGATCTTCTTGCGGGACATTGCTCTTCGGTACATTGGTCGTGCTATTTTCCTCACGTATTGGTCCCAATCCAATACTTCCAGCGCTACTTGGGCTAGACATCTGTGCAAATAACAAACGATTGTTAAGAATGTTATTTCCAATACCTTTCAAGGCCAGGACTCATGCCAAAGGAACCTTACAAGAAAATTAATAATTTGCTATTTGATCATATTTCTCATACTTCCTTTCAAAAAGTTACTTTCCAATTGACAACAATAGGAATGAAACATCCAAAATGCTTTCGCCTTTGTGCATGCCAGGGGCTTCTGTACAAGTAAATTGCTTATATGTGATACCAAGAGAGAGCTATAGGCTAAACTCGGATACCAATACTTTTATATTAAAACGCTGCTTAAAACAAACAGGAAGATTACATTCCACAACAATCGATTATAGAAGAGTTATGTTTTAACAGTAAAGATTCACTTAACCAGATGTAAATAAAAATAGTAATAAAAGAAACAAAGTCCTAAGTTATTAGGTAATCAGATTCACAAACTATAACATAAATACTTGTTAATATGCAGAATGTCAGCAAATATTTATGAGGTGGTCACCAATAAATCCAAGTCCATAAGAGAGAAGTCAACTTGGGTCAACTAGCTTAGTGTCTCGTAATCCAAAGCAGAAACAGTTTGACAACAACGAACCTTACATAGCTAAAGCCAACTTAGAATAGAAAAAGTTTTCTTACTTTTGCTTTTTATTTTCCTGTTTCTCCGTCTTTCGTAATTGATAATTCAGATTAACAAAACTACATCAACATTTAACACAACAATATCGTAAAAGAATCCAAAACGTGAACATCTTTTAGGATTGGTCCACGAACAATTGAATCCCCACTAAAACTTCAAACGTAAAAATGACCCCTATCCTCTAGCTTCCTCTTGACAATCAATATCAAGTTGGAAACTTTTAAAAGCACATAAATAAAATAAAAAGTACTTGTTAATCCTTACAGGCACAAGAGAGCTAACCGGAGAGATGACGTTGGTGGCGGTGCTACTAGTAACGTATTGGCCGTGATAGAGGTAATAGATGGTCTCAATCTAGCTGCTGGATTGCTGGAAGGGGGCTTTGCCGTTTTGTGAATAGGTCGAGTCAAACGAGGAAATTGGAAAAGAAAATATTAGGGCAAGTGTGGGGATTGGGGAAATGGGCAATCGGTCTGGTTCAGCTGTAATGTAAATTATTTATGTAATATATATATAATTTTTTTTCACTGGGCGGCCAAGATGGGGCAGCACGCCCCGCTCCGTCCCGCCCCATCAACCCATCGAAACGAGGCAATTTGTCGTCACTATGACATACATGTGACGATTTATTATTTGAAATATTAACGATGTAGTTTTTTTATTTCATGTAATAAATTACTTACGACTACGGCATTATTCTTTTGGCAAATCTGGTTCAACTCTCGATCTCGACCAAATCCAAAAATGCAGCACTTTATATAAAAAACGACCAGACTCTGTCTGTACCGGTAGATTGAAATTCTCGCCGGAGATTCTCCACCGCGATGTGGTCTACCGTCCGATCATCCTTCTCTCTCATCGCATTCTTCCGCATACTCCTGCTTCTCCAGCCTGCCTTCGCCTCCGATTACGATCATAAGGTAACAATAAGAATTCATTTGTAAAACCCTAATTTTATCTGGCTGTCACTTCGCATTAATTGAATTGACGTAAAAGTACGCAGTTTATTCAGATCTATTTCTAATTATTTTTACTATTTTTACATCGGTCGTTTACTTATAATTTGGTTCAGACCTTGTTTTGTGGTTAACATTTACGGTACAAATCTCAAGCATTTTCATCATGCTGTGTTTTTCATATAATGACGTAGGCATATTAATAAATTATGTGTCACGCACATAGCATTCTCTGGCCGCTTTTCTGCCATAAGCTCATGCCTCATAGGATGCTGATTATGGCTGTGAAGTGGCTTCCTGAATGATCTCTGTTCAATTGTTACATCAGGGACTGTCCGATGCTTGCTTTTCAGTTTTATAAACTGTAATGAATTCTACTAACCTGCTTGTTGAGACCAAATTTGAAATTGATACTGTGAAATAATCTATACTCTCTCACTCTTACTCTTCCTTTATTTGTGTGTGTGTGGTTGTTTTGTGGGGGGGGGGGGGGG
>NW_019232564.1:0-2658 GCF_002742605.1 Olea europaea var. sylvestris
TTAAGATAAAAAATCCACATTGACTCAAATGATGTATATCAGTAAATCTATGAATGAATAACAAAATGAATAACCAAATGAAACCAAAGATTTAGATAAAAAGTGAATGCAAGTTTCAAACAAGAAAAATATTCAAAAACAGCAACAGTGATACCAATCGGAAAACGATAAAGTTCGGATTTTTACCTTCCTATTGTATCTAAACTCGCGCTTGGGGAGAAAATGCATAGGAATATTGAATGAAGAGGGAGCTTTAACTAGTACAAACAACTTCGTCGGACCTAAAGTTTTTACAAACACAGAAATCATTAAAGTGATGGCAAATTTGATCTAGCGGTTGTAAATAAATAAACATTCTTTAAGTACCAGCATACGAATCTGATCCTGCGCCCCTTGATATCAATGTACGTATCGCCTACGTCAAAGTAACAATTCGATCAATAATCGGTTTCACTGAATGTAGATATGCAATGCACTATAAGAACTCATCAGACCTTTCTTGAAAGCCCTTCAGTAACTTTACTTCGACCAAAATCACCCGAAACAATCCTTCCTTGTAAAAAACACAGCTCATAAACATGTAGAGGCCTTAAGGGACTTGGTCCAAGAACCAGAATAATTGTCTCCAAATTGGGAACCTCAGTGATCATTACTTGAACAGCAGTCTTGAGATTAGAAATAGTATTCATCAATTTTTCCAGCCTTCTAATTCCCATTTTTACTTCTCTTCTTCTTGCAGCTTGCTTTCTCCTTAATGACACTGGCTTCACTTCACTTTGTGGAGTGAGATCCACCTCCCAATCAATAACAATTCAATACATTCAGAATCCTTTTCCAAATTTTACTTTAGAGCATGTTTGGCTAAACCTCAAACAAGCTTGGTTACTTACTTTATTACTTCTAAGAAGAGAAAAAAAAAAGGGTAATCTTTTTGGGAAGCAACCCTAAACTTACCGTAAAAATAAGTTAATATAAGAGATTTTAGTTGCAATTTAAAATTTAAGCTCAGCCCGAAATTCACTCACCAAATCGTTGTACTCGGCACGCAATTCATCAAATTCCTGACTAATATCCTGCAATACACTGCCAATAAATTACATAAATAATCAAATAATTAAGGAGAGTATTTTTCACTTTCGAAATAAATTTTAAAATAATTATTTCAAGAAGCAAGCAAATTACGAAGGAATTTGTTGATGCATGAAAAGAATGAAGCCAAGAATATCGATAACGACGTGAAAAATCACAGAAGTGTCTAGTGACTCTGCTGTTGTCTCGATATTCGTGAATTCCATCTCCGAACTTCCTTCTCCTTCCATGGCCGCCTCTTTCACAGGTTAATATTTCATTAGGGATAAAAGCAGCGATTTTGTGATTAAAGAGAAAGAGGAAAGATTGATTATATGTGATCTGGCGAAAAGAAATCGAAATGAGAATTGGAAAGGAAAATTGGGAATTCGAATTTAGTTCAGGCGGGTTCACATGTCACAATTCGGTCTCTTCGTTTACAGCATGTTTGGCAATGCTTAAAAAGTTGACTTATAAGCTCTTTTGACGGCCTGCAATTAGGCCCACCTTTAAACTACCCGCGGCCCACATTTGCAACCATCCCATTAGTGTGAAAAACAATGGCGCTACTCGTACGTGCCTACATCACAGCAATAAAAAAGGATTGCTCTAGTTGAGTAGTTGTAAGCTAATGTGGCTTTTAAAAAGAAACAAAGAACTTTATTTCTCCAAATAGAAGACCACGAAATAAATTTATTGGTGGTTACGAATTAATTTTTGTCTCAATTTTCGGGTTATTACGGGATATCAAAAGAAATCAAAATATTATATTTTTTAATACAATTTTGAAGTACTCATGTCCTAGTTTTCCAATCGTTAATGACGCATAAAACGAAAAATCATAGCAAATTTTACGACACGTCAAAGTAACCCATTTTAAATAAATATGTCAAAAATTTCAATAACATGCTTATTTTGAAAACTTATCCTACGATACCCGGACCTATAAATCACCTACGTCATCTCAAAAATAATTTCGAGAACTACATTATAGACATATCGAATGGTTTAAACGAATATTGAAAATAAATAAATGTTCATCTAACGTAGTCATTAAAAGAGGCATTTAACTTGTAAACCCAAAAATTCATACCCAATCGATAGTAATAATTTTTTTTTTTTTTTAACATCTTTACATTGGAATTTTTTTTGACTTTATAGCCCATATAAAATTACCTAATAAAATGATGTAAATTATATTGAAAAATTTGTTGCACATAAATAATAAACGTTAATGAAATAATTGAAAATTTTTAAGTTTTGGGTTTACTAGTTAAACGTCTCTTTTTAAGACGTACATTTGAAGCATGTTTAACTATTTTCAATATACATTTGGACTATTTGATATATCTATAATATAGTTCTCAAAACTCATTTCGAGATAACATAGACGACTTATAGGTTCGACTGGCTTACGATCGTTGAAAAATTTTTAAAGTTAGCATTTGAAATGGGCTACTTTGATGTGCCATAACATTTATAATGGTTGGTTGTTTCATGCATCGTTAGCGACATGTAAAACTAGACCATGAGAACTTCAAATGGTATTAAGAATGTAATATTTTAACTTTATTTGATATCCCCTAATGA
>NW_019232565.1:0-390 GCF_002742605.1 Olea europaea var. sylvestris
CGTCATTTTTCGCGACGGTGTCGGAATGGGCTCAAATTTGACAGGTTGATCGGAAACAAAAAAATTTTCGTGCGCAATTTCGTTATTTTTCGCGACGGGGTCGGATTGGGCTCAAATTTGACCGTTGATTGTAAACAAAAATCGCGCCGGGATGAATTTCGTCATTTTTCGTGACGGAGTCGGAATGGGCTCAAATTTGACAGGTAGATCGGAGACAAAAATCACGCCAGGGGCAATTTCGTCATTTTTACGAAGGTGTCGGAATGTGCTCAAATTTGACAGGTTGATCGGAAACAAAAATCGCGCAGGGGGCAATTTTGTCGTTTTTCGTGACGAAGTCGGAATGGGCTCAAATTTGACAGGTTGACCGGGAACAAAAATCTCGCCGGG
>NW_019232565.1:456-2658 GCF_002742605.1 Olea europaea var. sylvestris
GTCGGAATGGGCTCAAATTTGACAGGTTGACCGTGAACAAAAATCTTGGGCAATTTCGTCATTTTTTGCGATGGTGTCGGAATGGGCTCAAATTTGACAGGTTGATCGGACACAAAAATCGCGCCGGGAGCAATTTCGTCATTTTTCGCGACGGAGTCGGAATGGGCTCAAATTTGATAGGTTGATCAAAAACAAATATCGATCCAGGGGGAATTTCGTCATTTTTGGCGAAGGAGTCGGAATGGGCTCAAATTTGACAGGTTGATCGAGAACAAAAATCGCTCAAGGGGTAATTTCGTCATTTTTCGCGACGGAGTCGGAATGCGCTCAAATTTGACAGGTTGATCGAAAAAATAACCACGCCAGGGGCAATTTCGTCAATTTCACGAAGGTGTCAGAATGGTCTCAAATTTGACAGGTCGATCGGAAACAAAAATAGCGCAGGGGGCTATTTCGTCATTTTTCGCGACGGAGTCGGAATGGGCTAAAATTTGACAGGTTGACCGGGAACAAAAATCTCGCTTAGGGGAATTTCGTCATTTTTCGCGACGGAGTCGGAATGGGCTCAAATTTGACAGGTTGATCGGGAACAAAAATCGCGCTAGGGGTAATTTCGTCATTTTTCGCGACGGTGTCGGAATGGACTCAAATTTGACTGGTTGATCCGAAACAAAAATTTATCCGGGCGCAATTTCGTCATTTTTCGCGACGAGGTCGGATTGGGCTCAAATTTGACAGGTTGATCGTAAACAGAAATCGCCCAAAGGGCGATTTCGTCATTTTTCGCGACGGAGTCGGAATGGGCTCAAATTTGATAGGTTGATCGGAGACAAAAATCACTCTAAGGGCAATTTCTTCCTTTTTACGAAGGTGTCGGAATGGGCTCAGATCTGGCAGGTTGATCGGAAACAAAAATCGCGCAGGGGGCAATTTTGTCGTTTTTCGTGATGAAGTCGGAATGGGCTCAAATTTGACAGGTTGACCGGCAACAAAAATCTCGCCGGGGGGAATTTCGTCATTTTTCGCGACGGTGTCGGAATGGGCTCAAATTTGACAGGTTGACCGGGAACAAATATCTTGGGCAATTTCGTCATTTTTCGCGACGGTGTCGGAATGGGCTCAAATTTGACAGGCTGATCGGACACAAAAATCGCGCCGGGAGCAATTTCGTCATTTTTCGCGATCGAGTCGGAATGGGCTCAAATTTGATAGGTTGATCGAAAACAAATATCGATCCAGGGGGAATTTCGTCATTTTTGGCGAAGGAGTCGGAATGGGCTCAAATTTGACAGGTTGATCTAGAACAAAAATCGCTCAAGGGGTAATTTCATCATTTTTCGCGACGAAGTCGGAATGGGCTCAAATTTGACAGGTTGATCGGAAAAATAATCACGCCAGGGGCAATTTCGTCAATTTCACGAAGGTGTCGGAATGGGCTCAAATTTGACAGGTTGATCGGAAAAATAATCACGCCAGGGGCAATTTCGTCAATTTCACGAAGGTGTCGGAATGGGCTCAAATTTGACAGGTTGATCGGAAAAATAATCACGCCAGGGGCAATTTCGTCAATTTCACGAAGGTGTCGGAATGGGCTCAAATTTGACAGGTTGATCGGAAAAATAATCACGCCAGGGGCAATTTCGTCAATTTCACGAAGGTGTCGGAATGGGCTCAAATTTGACAGGTTGATCGGAAAAATAATCACGCCAGGGGCAATTTCGTCAATTTCACGAAGGTGTCGGAATGGGCTCAAATTTGACAGGTTGATCGGAAAAATAATCACGCCAGGGGCAATTTCGTCAATTTCACGAAGGTGTCGGAATGGGCTCAAATTTGACAGGTTGATCGAAAACAAAAATCGGGTAGGGGGCACTTTCGTCATTTTTCCCGACGGAGTCGGAATGGGCTCAAATTTGATAGGTTGATCGGAGACAAAAATCACGCTAAGGGCAATTTCGTCATTTTTACGACGGTGTCGGAATGGGCTAAGATTTGACAGGTTGATCGAAAACAAAAATCGGGTAGGGGGCACTTTCGTCATTTTTCCCGACGGAGTCGGAATGGGCTCAAATTTGACAGGTTGACCGGGAATAAAAATCTCGTCGGGGGCAATTTCCTAATTTTTCGCGACGGTGTCGGAATGGACTCAAATTTGACAGGTTGATCGGACATAAAAATCGCGCCGGGGGCAATTTCGTCATT
>NW_019232566.1:0-2658 GCF_002742605.1 Olea europaea var. sylvestris
GGCCTAAAACGGTAACCGTGTGCAAAAGTTATGCTTAATTCTTTGAATGTCGATAACCTAAATATGCAAGTGCTCGTTCTTCAGAAAAATGATCGAAATTCCTCATACATCACGGTAAAGCTGTGAGTTCAATCCAAAACGGTCGCTACATTTTCGAAAAGTACTTATGGGCAAAAAACAGACACTGCGTGTAAAAGTTACACTCAATTTTTCGAACGTCGACAATCTAAATATGCAAGTGCTCGTTCTTCATAAAAAAAAGGCCGAAATCCCTCTTACATCACGATGATGCCGTGAGTTCAATCCAAAATGGTCGCTACATTTCCGAAAAGTACTTATGGGCCCAAAATGGACATCATGTGCAAAAGTTACGCTCAATTCTTCGAACGCCGACAATCCAAATATGCAAGTGCTCATTCTTTGAAAAACAAACGATCGAAATCTCTCTTTCATCACGATGATACCGTGAGTTCAATCCAAAACGGTCGCTACATTTTCGAAAAGTACTTTTGGGCCCAAAACGGATACCATGTGCAAAAGTTACGCTCAATTCTTCGAATGCCGACAATCCAAATATGGAAGTGCTCATTCTTCAAAACGAAAATGCCCGGAATCCCTCATACATTGCGACAAAGTTGTGAGTGCAATCCAAAATGATCACTACATTTCCGAAAAGTACTTATGGGCCTAAAACGGACACCGTGTGTAAACATTACGCTCAATTCTTTGAATGCCGACAATCCAAGTATGCAAGCGCTCGTTCTTCAAAAAAAATGCTCGAAATTCCTCATACGTCACGGTAGAGCTGTGAGTTCAATCCAAAACGGTCGCTAGATTTTCGAAAAGTACTTATGGGCCCAAAATGGACACCATGTGCAAAAGTTACACTCAATTTTTTGAACGTCGACAATCTAAATATGCAAGTGCTCATTCTTCAAAAAAATGGCCGAAATCCCTCTTACATCACGATGATGCCCTGAGTTCAATCCAAAACGGTCGTTACCTTTCCAAAAAGTACTTTATGGGCTAAAAACGGAACCGTGTGCAAAAGTTACGCTCAATTCTTCGAACGCCGACAATCAAAATATGCAGCTCTCTTTCTTCGAAAGAAAAATACCAAAAATCCCACATACGTCACGACAAAGTAGTGAGTTCAATCCAAAACGGTCGCCACATTTTTGAAAAGTACTTATGGGCCCAAAACGAACATCGTGTACTAAAGTTCGCTCAATTCTTCGAACGCCAATAATCCAAATATGCAAGTGCTCATTCTTCAAAAAAAAAAACAATCAAAATCCCTCTTTCATCACGACGATGCTATGAGTTCAATCCAAAACGGTCACTGCATTTTCAAAAAGTAGTTATGGGCCAAAAAGGGACATCGTGTGCAAAAGTTAAGCTCAATTATTCGAATGCCGACAATCCAATTATGCAAGTGCTCATTCTTCGAAAAACAAAAGGTCAAAATCCCACTTACGTCATGATGATGCCATGAGTTCAATACAAAATGATCGCTACATTTCTGAAAAGTACTTATGGGCCTAAAACGGAAACCGTGTGCAAAAGTTACGCTCAATTCTTCGAGCACCGACAATCCAAATATGCAAGTGCTCAGTCCTCGAAAAACTAACAGTCAAAATCCCTCTTACGTCACGAAGATGCCGTTAGTTCAATCCAAAACAATCGCTACATTTCCGAAAAGTACTTATGGGCCCAAAATGGACATCGTGTGCAAAAGTTACGCTCAATTCTTCGAACGCCGACAATCTAAATATGCAAGTGCTCATTCTTCGAAAAATAAACAGTCGAAATCCCTCTTTTGTCACAACGATGCCGTGAGTTCAATCCAAAACGATCGCTGCATTTTCGAAAAGTACTTATGGGCCCAAAATGGACACCGTGTGCAAAAGTTACGCTCAATTCTTTGAACGCCGAAAATCCAAATGTGCAAGTGCTCATTCTACGAAAAACAAAAGGTCAAAATCCCACTTACATTATGAAGATGCCGTGAGTTCAATCCAAAATGATCGCTACATTTCCGAAAAGTACTTGTGGGCCTAAAATGGAAGCCCTGTGCAAAAGTTACGCTCAATTCTTCGAGCACCGATAATCCAAATATGCAAGTACTCGGTCTTCGAAAAACTAACAGTCAAAATCCCTCTTACGTCATGAAGATGCCGTTAGTTCAATCCAAAACGATCGCTACATTTCCGAAAAGTACATATGGGCCCAAAACGGTAACTATGTGCAAAAGTTATGCTCAATTCTTCGAACGTCAACAATCCAAATATGCAAGTGCTCGTTCTTCGAAAAACAAATGGTCAAAATCCCTCTTACGTCACGACGATGGTGTGAGTTCAATCCAAAACGGTCGCTACATTTTCGAAAAGTACTTATGGGCCCAAAACGGACACCGTGTGCAAAAGTTGCGCTCAATTCTTCGAACGCCGACAATCTAAATATGCAAGTGCTCGTTCTTTGAAAAATAAATGGTCAAAATCCCTCTTACGTCACGACGATGGTGTGAGTTCAATTCAGAACGGTCGCTACATTTTCGAAAAGTACTTATAGGCCAAAAACGGAAACAGTGTGCAAAAGTTACGCTCAATTCTTCGAACGCCGATAATCCAAACATGCAAGTGCTCATTCATTGAAAGA
>NW_019232567.1:0-2658 GCF_002742605.1 Olea europaea var. sylvestris
ATGGAAGTAATCACGGAATATCTGAAATACAATGTCATAAAAATACGCTCGGTCGCTCAATGACACTTTTAAATGATTAGGTTCTCATATATTGCAGTCGAAGAGTAGGACTCTCGACTTTATTTTGGATACGGTATCAGCCGAACACTCCCTTGGACCAACCTTAGAGTTGTTGAAAGTAAATGGCACTTTGGCAATAGTGGGTGCACCGGACAAGCCCCTGGAACTACCATCTTTCCCTTTGATATTAGGTGAGGCTTTGAATATCCTTAAGATTATTTTTCATAGTATTATTTCATCTGTAAAAAGCAAAAGATTGAGTGCATGTTTGGTAAGACAAAAGATTTATTTATTGTGCTATCCAACCCTATTTAATAATACGTACCAAACATGTACTCTTGATTGTGTTCCAAGAGCAAGATCGTAAAGTAAAAAATGGACCGAACTTTTGAACATTTGACACTTGACAGGGAAGAGAGCTGTGAAGGGGAGCATCATAGGAGGCATAAAAGAGACGCAAGAGATGCTGGACGTATGTGGGAAACATAACATAACGTGTGAGATTGAGGTTGTCACGCCGAATCAAATTAATGAAGCCTTTGAGCGACTCGCAAAAAATGATGTTAAATACCGTTTTGTCATTAACATTTCCCGTAAATCTTCAAATCTTTAGAGGTTTTCTGCTCTGGTGCTTATTCAGCAATTCTGTCAATTTTAGCTTTATGTTCACCCTATTTGTACTCGTTGGATTCGAAGAAATGCAACATTAAAGAACTAATAAATAATGATCCCTCAATTCCATAAAGATAAGCTAGCTCCTTTTTCGTTTATTTCAAATTGTTAGTTACTCCAAACTTAAATGTCACTGTTGCAGGACTGAGTAAAGGTTGATGACCTTTATTAATGTAATTAAAGTGTGATTTGAATACAACTGTCATTGCTTTTCTTCAAGTGGCACTAGAATACTTTCATTCGACTTCTCTCTCGAGTTTTATTGTTTTCTTGGACGCACTTGTTGAAAGAACTTAAAAAGCTGTATTGTCGATCATTCCTCTTGCGGATCTAAATATTAAAAATAACTTCTTCTTCTTCTTCTTTTTTCTTTTTTTTTTTTTAATTAAAAATCATATTATATCTTTACTCCTCCTTTTACAATGACATTGATTCGAGCCCCGTGGGCCTTGACCAGAACTGGATGGAACAAGAAATCTTATCACGACTCGATTTTGGGACGGAAACAAGTACCCGCTACCTCGTACCATTTCGTGTTATTTTTTTTAAAAAAAAACTAACTTTTTAAAGAATCATGCTACACGAACATAGCCGTTGATACTTTGAATGACCGAATACACACACCTCGAGGAAGGGGCATTATTTAATTCAAGTGGGCCCATGCACTTTGTGAGGGTTGGTCAACAAGGTGAGAAATTTTCTTTTGACAACATGACTTTATTTCTTTTTAAAAGACAAGAAATATATCAAAAAATATCATATGGGACCGTAAAACAGGACAAATGAGTATCTCGTCCCGAGCTCAAACCTGTCCCATCTTAAATGGGGCACAGGGCAAAAAATCCTTCGGAGGGCAGGGTAGAGAATGGCCTCTGATCCCGAATCCGCTTCATTGTAATCCCCATCTCTCACTAACATAGTACAGCAGGCCCTTGTGGACGGAATTTGGGTAAATAAATTTGGGTTTTACTAAATCTCTATAGTTCATTTGTCACATTAATCAAAATATTGTTCAAATGATCAAAGTAGTGTTCTTACTATTTGGTTGTAATATGCAAAGCAAGTAATATGTAAATGATCATTTGGAACATTTTCGACCTTATTATATAATTATAATATAAAAAATTTCTATATTGCTTTTGAGTTTTAAGTTAATATATTTAGTATTGTAAAACTCCTATGAATAAAAAAATTGAATGCATATTACAATTTGGGGCCAACTTCTAAAATTCTCTTAAGGCCCCGTAAATCTCAAGCACCACCTTGAATTGGACAGCTCAAACGAGACAACAACTCGTGAACCCCACATGATATGACAATAACTCCATAAATAAATAATCAATAGATATGTCATGTTGGGGGCGACGGTTGACCGTTGATGAGGAGTTTGGGATACCCTTTTTTTCCTAAACAAGAGTGTGATGATTGTTTTAGCAAAAAACATATTCATCACGTGCCTATTTAACATCTAATTAGATGGATTCCGTCTGCAAAGACCTCTTCTACTACATTAAATAAAGTTTAGGATCGAAATGTCAATATTTGAAACATAGGGGTATTTGCACTTTTCTTGAAGAGTAAGGACTTCCTTTGCAATTTTTTCTAACTCCCCCCGACCAAGTGATCAGTGATGAAACTGATTAATTTCATTGATTAAATTCTGCACATACTTCATTGCTCATTAAAACTCCTCTTGACATGAGGTGAATTATGCTGATCGGTTGTATTACATGTATATCACCACTTACAGATTGATTTACAAACAATGATGGTGAGAAATGATTGGATTAAAATCTCTTCAACCAGATAAAAAAATTTCCTATTTTTTTGACATATCTTCAATAAAATAATATCACACATAAATAAAAAAAAACTTTTTATTCTTTTAAAACCATCAATTTTTCAAAAAAAAAAAAAAAAAAAAAA
>NW_019232568.1:0-2658 GCF_002742605.1 Olea europaea var. sylvestris
CACTTTTCATTGGGTCGATACCAATCGAATTAGACTAGCAATTAGCCAAAAACGAAAAAACCTGAAGTTATCATGAAATCAAATACCACTTTTCATTGGTTAGATTCCAATCGAATTAGATTAGCAATTCGCCAAAAAAGAACAAACCCGAAGTTATCGTGAAATCAAATGCTCCTTTTCATTGGCTCGTTTCCAATCGAATTAGACTAGTAATTCTCTGAAAATGAAAAATCCCGAAGTTATCATGAAATCAAATACCACTTTTCATCGGCTAGATTCCAAACGAATTAGATTAGCTATTTGCAAAAAAATGCACAAACCCGAAGTTATCATGAAATCAAAAGTGCCTTTTCATTTGCTCATTTCCAATCGAATTATACTAGCAATTCGCCAAAAACGAATAAACCCCGAAGTTATCATGAAATCAAAAACTACTTTTCATTGGCTCGATTCTAATCGAATTAGGCTATTAATTAGCCAAAAACGAACAAACCCAAAGTTATCATGAAATCAAAAACCACTTTTCATTGGCTCGATTCAAATCAAATTATACTAGCAATTAGCCGAAAACGAACAAACATAAAGTTCTCGTGAAATCAAATTCCACTTTTCATTGGCTAGATCCCAATCGAATTAGGCTCGCAATTTGCCAAAAATGAACACGCCCGAAGTTATCATAAAATCAAAAGCCACTTTTCATTGGCTCGATTCCAATCAAATTAGACTAGCAATTATCCAAAAACGAACAAACCCGAAGTTATCATGACATCAAAAGCGTCGTTTCATTGGCTCGATTCCAATCGAGTTAGACTAGTAATTCTCCGAAAATGAACAAACCCCAAGTTATTATGAAATCAAAAAACCCCTTTTCGTTGGCTCGATTCCAATCGAATTAGACTAGCAATTCGCCAAAAATGAAAAAACCCGAAGTTATCATGAAATCAAATACCACTTTTCATTGGCTAGTTTCCAATCGAATTAGACTAGCAATTCGCCAGAAACGAACAAACCTGAAGTTATCATGAAATCAAAAGCGCCTTTCATTGGCTCGATTCCAATAGAATTAGACTAACAATTCGCCAAAAATGAACAAACACGAAGTTATCACGAAATCAAAAGCCACTTTTGGCTCGATTCCAATCGAATTAGACTAGCAATTCGCCAAAACGTACAAATACGAAGCTATCATGAAATCAAATACCACTTTTCATTGGCTCGATACCAATCGAATTAGAATAACAATTCGTAAAAACGAACAATCCCGAAGTTATCATGAAAGCAAAAGCTCCTTTTCATTGGCTCAATTCCAATCGAATTAGACTAGTAATTCGCCGAAAATGAACAAACCCGATGTTATCATGAAATCAAAAGCCACTTTTCATTGGGCCGATACCAATCAAATTAGACTAGTAATTCGCCAAAAATGAAAAAACCTGAAGTTATCATGAAATCAAATACCACTTTTAATTGGCTAGATTCAAATCGAATTAGCTAAGCAATTCGCCAAAAATGAACAAACCCGAAGTTATCGTGAAATCAAAAGCGCCTTTTCGTTGGCTCGATTCCAATCAAATTAGACTAGTAATTCGCCGAAAATGAACAAATCCGAAGTTATCATGAAATTAAAAACCACTTTTCATTGGATGGATTCCAATCGAATCAGACTAGCAAATTGTCAAAAACGAACAAACCCGAAGTTATCTTGAAATCAAATAGCACTTTTCATCGGCTAGAGTCCAATCGAATTAGACTAGCAATTTGCTAAAAATGAACAAACACAAAGTTATCATGAAATCTAAAACCACTTTTCGTTGGCTCGATTCCCATCGAATTAGTCTAGTAATTCGCAAAAAACGAACAAACACGGAGTTATCATGAAATCAAAAGCACTTTTCACTGGGTCGATACCAATCGAATTAGACTAGCAATTAGCCAAAAACGAAAAAACCTGAAGTTATCATGAAATCAAATACACTTTTCATTGGCTAGATCCCAATCGAATTAGATTAGCAATTCGCCAAAAATGAACAAACCCGAAGTTATCGTAAAATCAAAAGCGCCTTTTCATTGGCTCGTTTCCAATCGAATTAGACTAGCAATTCGCCAAAAACGAATAAACCCGAAGTTATCATGAAATCAAAAACTACTTTTCGTTGGGTCGATTCAAATCAAATTATACTAGCAATTCGTCGAAAATGAACAAACACAAAGTTCTCGTTAAATAAAAAACCACTTCTCGTTGGCTCGATTCGATTCGAATTAGACTAGCAATTCGCCAAAAATGAACAAACAAGAAGTTATCATAAAATCAAAAGCCACTTTTCATTGCTCGATACCAATCGAATTAGACTAGCAATTCGCCAAAAATGAACAAACTTGAAGTCATCATGAAATCAAATACCACTTTTCATCGGCTCGATTCCAATCGAATTAGACTAACAATTCACCAAAAACGAACAATTTCGAAGTTATCATGAAATCAAAAGCGCCTTTTCATTGGCTCGATTCCAAACGAATTAGACTAGTAATTTGCTAAAAATGAACAAACCTGAAGTTATCACGATATCGAATACCACTTTTCATTGGCTTGATTCCAATCAAATTAGACTAGCAATTCGCCAAAAACGAACAATCCCGAAGTTACCATGAAATAAAAAA
>NW_019232569.1:0-2657 GCF_002742605.1 Olea europaea var. sylvestris
TTTTGGAAATGTAGCGACCCTTTTGGATTGAACTCACAACTTCGTCGTGACGTCTGATGGATTTCGGCCATTTTTTGAAAGAACAAGCACTTCTATATTTGGGACGCTCGGATAGTCGACGTACGAAGAATTGAGCGTACCTTTTGCACACGGTGTCCGTTTTGGGCCCATAAGTACTTTTTGGAAATGTAGCGACCCTTTTGGATTGAACTCACCACTTCGTCGTGACGTATGACGGATTTCGGCCATTTTCTGAACGAAAGAGCAATTTTATGTTTGTAGGCTTGGATAGTCGGCGCACGAAGAATTGAGCGTAACTTTTCCACACGGTGTCCGTTTTGGCCCCATAAGTACTTTTTGGAAATGTAGCGACCCTTTTGGACTGAACTCACTAATTCGTCGTGACATTAGAGGGATTTTGGCCATTTTTCAAAAGAACGAGCACTTCTATATTTGGAACGCTCGGATAGTCGACGTACGAAGAATTGAGAGTAACTTTTGCACGCGGTGTCCGTTTTGGGCCCATAAGTACTTTTTGGAAATGTAGCGACCCTTTTGGATTGAACTCACAACTTCGTCGTGACGTATGACGGATTTCGGCCATTTTCTGAAAGAAAGAGCAATTTTATGTTTGTAGGCTTGGATAGTCGGCGCACGAAGAATTGAGCATACCTTTTGCACACGGTGTCCGTTTTGGCCCCTTAAGTACTTTTTGGAAATGTAGCGACCCTTTTGGACTGAACTTACTAATTCGTCGTGACGTCTGAGGGATTTTGGCCATTTTTCGAACGAACGAGAACTTCTATATTTGGAACGCTCGGATAGTCGGCGTACGAAGAATTGAGCGTAACTTTTGCACACGGTGTCCGTTTTGGGCCCATAAGTACTTTTTGGAAATGTAGCGACCCTTTTGGATTGAACTCACGACTTCGTCGTGACGTATGACGAATTTCGGCCATTTTTTGAAAGAAAGAGCAATTTTATGTTTGAAGGCTTGGATAGTCGGCGTACGAGGAATTGAGCGTACCTCTTGCACACGGTGTCCATTTTGAGCCCATAAGTACTTTTTGGAAATGTAGCGACCCTTTTGGACTGGACTCACTACTTCGTCGTGACGTCCGAGGGATTTCAGCCATTTTTTGAAAGAACGAGCACTTCTATATTTGGAACGCTCGGATAGTCGACGTACGAAGAAATGAGCGTACCTTTTGCACACGGTGTCCGTTTTGGGCCCATAAGTACTTTTTGGAAATGTAGCGATCCTTTTGGATTGAACTCACAACTTCATCGTGACGTATGACGGATTTTGGCCATTTTTTGAAAGAAAGAGCAATTTTATGTTTGAAGGCTTGGATAGTCGGCGTACGAAGAATTGAGCGTACCTTTTGCACAAGGTGTCCGTTTTGGGCCCATAAGTACTTTTTGGAAATGTAGCGACCCATTTGGATTGAACTCACCACTTCATCACGACGTATGATGGATTTCGGCCATTTTCTGAAAGAATTAGCACTTTTTTACTTGGAAGGCTTGGATAGTCGCGTATGAATAATTGAGCTTACCTTTTGCCCACGATGTCCGTTTTGGGCCCATAAGTACTTTTTGGAAATGTAGCGACCCTTTTGGATTGAACTCACAACTTTGTCGTGACGTATGACGGATTTCGACCATTTTTTGAAAGAAAGAGCAATTTTATGTTTGAAGGCTTGGATAGTCGGCGTACGAAGAATTGAGCGTACCTTTTGCACACGGTGTCCGTTTTGGGCCCATAAGTACTTTTTGGAAATGTAGCGACCCTTTAGGATTGAACTCACAACTTCGTCGTGACCTATAAGGGATTTCGGACACTTTTCAAAAGAATGAGCAATTTTATGTTCGGAAGGCTTGGATAGTCGGTGTATGAAGAATTGAGCGTAACTTTTGCACACGGTGTCCGTTTTGGCCCCATAAGTGCTTTTTGGAAATGTAGCGACACTTTTGGACTGAACTAACTACTTCATCGTGACGTCTGAGGGATTTCGGCCATTTTTTGAAAGAACGAGCACTTCTATATTTGGAACGCTCAGATAGTCGGCGAATGAAGAATTGAGCGCAACTTTTGCAAGAGGTGTCAGTTTCGGGCCCATAAGTACTTTTTGGAAATGTAGCGACCCTTTTGGATTGAACTCACAACTTCGCCGTGACGTATGACGGATTTCGGCCATTTTCTGAAAGAAAGAGCAATTTTATGTTTGTAGGCTTGGATAGTCGGCGCACGAAGAATTGAGCGTAACTTTTGCACACGGTGTCCGTTTTGGCCCCATAAGTACTTTTTGGAAATGTAGCGACCCTTCTGGATTGAACTCAAAACTTCGTCGTGACGTATGACGGATTTCGGCCATTTTTTGAAAGAAAGAGCAATTTTATGTTTGAAGGCTTGGATAGTCGGCGTACGAAGAATTGAGCGTAACTTTTGCACACGGTGTCCGTTTTTGGCCCATAAGTACTTTTTGGAAATGTAGCGACCCTTTTGGGTTGAACTCACGACTTCGTCGTGGCGTATGACGAATTTCGGCCATATTTTGAAAGAAAGAGCATTTTTATGTTTGAAGGCTTGGATAGTCGGCGTACGAGGAATTGAGCGTACCTTTTGCACACGGTGTCCGTTTTGAGCCCATAAG
>NW_019232570.1:0-2657 GCF_002742605.1 Olea europaea var. sylvestris
ACCTGGGATCACAAAATCTTAGTCAAATTCCTTCGTTCGGGCGTCTGAATAATTAATTTCCGTATTAATTACGTCAGGTTGAAGAAGTGCGGGACAAAAAATTAACAAAGAAAAATCGCAGCAGGGGTAATTTTGTCATTTGTCGCGACGGTGTCACAATGGGCCGAAATTGGGCTGGTTGATTGGAAATGGCTAGGGAAATTGGACTCGGGGCACAGACCTGGGATCGCGGGATTTTGGTTAAATTCCTTCGTTTGGGCCTTCGAATAATTAATTTCCTTAGTAATTATGTCATGTTGAAGAAGTGGAGGACAGAAAATTAACAAAGCAAAATAGCACCAGGGACAATTTTGTCATTTGTCGCGACGGTGTCGGAGTGGACCGAAACTGGGCTGGTTGATTGAAAACAGCCAGCGAAATTGGACTCGGGGCACAGACCCGGGATGGCGGGATTTTTGTCAAATTCCTTCGTTTGGGTCTCCGAATAATTAATTTCCTTATTAATTATGTCACATTGAGGAAGTACCGGACAGAAAATTAACAAAGCAAAACAGCACCATGGGCAATTTTCTCATTTGCCACGGCGTCAGAATGGGCTAAAATTTGGCAGGTTGATTGGAAACGACCTGCGAAATTGGGCTCGGGGCACAGACCCTGGATCACGGGATTTTAGCCGAATTCCTTCGTTTGAGCTTCCGAATAATTAATTTCCGTATTAATTATGTCATGTTGAAAAAGTGCTGGACAGAAAATTAACAAAGAAAAATCGCAACAGGGGCAATTTTGTCATTTGTCGTGACAGTGTCGGAATGGGTCGTAATTTGGCATGTTGATTGGAAACGGCCCGCGAAATTGGACTCGGGGCACAGACCCGGGATCAAGGGATTTTATCCAAATTCCTTCGTTTGGGCATACGAACAATTAAATTCCTTTTTAATTATGTCAGGTCGAAGAAGTGCTGGTCAGAAATTTAACAAAGAAAAATTGCACTAGTGACGATTTTGTCATTTATTACGACGGTGTCGGAATGGGCCAAAATTTGGCAGATTTATTTGAAACGGCCCACGAAGTTGGACTCGGGGCACAAAACCGGGATCATGGGATTTTGGCCAAATTCCTTCATTTGGGCATCCGAATAATTAATTTCCTTTTTTATTATGTTACGTTGAAGAAGTGTTGAACAGAAAATTAACGAAGAAAAATCGGACCAAGGGTAATTTTGTCATTTGTCGCGATCGGGTCGGAATGTGCTGAAATTTGACAGATTGATTGGAAGCGGCCGGTGAAATTGGACTCGTTGCGCAAACTCGGGATCATAGGATTTTGTCCAAATTCCTTCATTTGGGCCTCCGAATGATTAATTTCCTTATTAATTATGTCATGTTGAAGAAGTGCGGGATAGAAAATTAACAAAGAAAAACCACACCAGGGGCAATTTTATCATTTGAGGCAATGGTGTTGGAATGGGCTGAGATTTGGTACGTTGATTGGAAATGGCCCACGAAATTGGACTCTGGGTATAGGCCCAGGATCACGAGATTTTAGCCAAATTCCTTCGTTTGGGCCTCCGAATAATTAATTTCCGTATTAATTATATCAAGTTGGAGAAGTGTTGGACAGAAAATTAACAAAGAAAAACCACACCAGGGGCAATTTTGTCATTTGTCACGAAGGTGTCGGAATGGGCCGAAATTTTGTAGGTTAATTGGAAATGGCCCGCGAAATTGGACTCGGGGCACAGACCCGGGATCACGGGATTTTAGCCAAATTCCTTTGTTTGGGCGTCCGAATAATTAATTTCCGTATTAATTACGTCAGGTTTAAGAAGTGTGGGATAGAAAATTAACAAAGAAAAACCGCACTAGGGGCAATTTTTTCATTTGTCGCGACAGTGTCGGAATGGGCCGAAATTGGGCTGGTTGATTGGAAACGGCCAACGAAATTGGACTCGGGGTACAGACTCGGGATCGCGGGATTTTGGTCAAATTCCGTCATTTGGGCCTCCGAATAATTAAATTCCTTATTAATTATGACATGTTGAAGATGTGTAGGACAAAAAATTAACAAAGCAAAATAGCACCAGGGGCAATTTTGTCATTTGTCGCGACGGTGTCGGAATGGGCCAAAATTGGGCTTGTTGATTAGAAACGGCCAGCGCAATTGGACTCGAGGCACAGACCAGGGATCGCGGGATTTTGGTCAAATTCCTTCACTTGGGCCTCCGAATAATTAATTTCCTTATTAATTATGTCATGTTGAAGAAGTGCAGGACAAGAAATTAACAAAGCAAAATAGCACCATGGGCAATTTTCTCATTTGTCGCGACGGCGTCGGAATGGGCTGAAATTTGGTAGGTTGATTGGAAACGACCCGCGAAATTGGACTTGGGGCACAGACCCGGGACCTGGGATTTTAGCCAAATTCTTTCATTTGGGCTTCCGAATGATTAATTTCCGTATTAATTATGTCAGGTTGAAGAATTGCTGGATAGAAAATTAACAAAGAAAAACCACATCATGGGCAATTTTATCATTTGTATCGACGGTGTCGGAATGGGCCGTAATTTGGCATGTTGATTGGAAACGGCCTGCGAAATTGGACTCGGGACACAGACCCGGGATCACGGGATTTTAGCCAAATTCCTTCGTTTGGGGATC
>NW_019232571.1:0-3629 GCF_002742605.1 Olea europaea var. sylvestris
TTAATACATATACTGATATATAAAAATGACGATTGGTTTGAAGATGTCAATCTTAACATTCAATAGCTCATGTGCATTATAAAAGAATAGAATAGGTTTTTATTTTTAAACCATTTGATTTCTTGGTTTTCACATAAAAGGATCACTCTTATTAAAAGAAATATTTTAAACCCGTATGTGTTAGTTTCTAAAGTTAAAATGCGGAAATGCCATTTCTAAATCAATTGGAATATAAGTTTATAGGAGTACCTAATGTTTATATAGTTGTAGCTAACTAGAAAATGGTTGAACTAATATTAATTGCTAATTTGCTGGTTAATTAAGCACCGATTAAAATATGTACATATCAAATAAGGTCAATCAGGTGAGGATTTTAAGGGCATATTCAAACAAATATAGACCCGTTATTTTATTTATATCATGAAACGTACCTAAATATTTAATTAATTAACCAGAACACGTAAGAATTTCAGCTCATGCAGGAAATATATATTTTGGGTTCCAATTCTCGAGTACGTGGACGACAACCAAACCCCATGACATGTTGCTCTCAGTTCGTATTAATTTACAATTCTATAACTAATTTTCTTTGTTTTGATTTGGTTACCTAGATTTAAGGTTTCTTTGTTTTTATTATGATTGCGTAAAAACTTGTTTAATTGTATTACTTGTTGTGTTGGACAATTTCTAAATGATTTTTTTTGTCAAATTGAATTTTTGGGAGAATATAAGACTAAAAAGTATAATAAAATTATGAATTCACATTCAAAATTATTTTATTTGAAAATATGAAATTAAAAATGAGCTTGAAAAAAAAATACATTTTAAATATTTTGTAATAAACAGGGTAAGATATGGACGCAATAAAATCGAATTTTTCATGAAAACATTCTATATCAATAGCTAGATTGTAATAATTCGAGCACCTTATTTGTACGTAAATATATCAGTTAAACATATAGTATAGGTGAAAACGAACCAATCCTCAAATACGCTTTTCAGCTAAAGACATCCCTTTGCACTCTGATATATATTTGTTAAATTATAAGTTTGTCCATTTTGAAATCTTGATAGAGTGAAGGGACATTATATATAATGCATATTCTGGACACTTGTTAAATGCCTATAACCAAAAATTTAAAAGCAAAGAATCAAAAGCATCTAATTTACTTGTTTTTTCAAGGATAATCTTTTATAGACTGAAAAATTAACATGAATGATGTGAGAAATGAACCGGCCGCAGGTGGTGGCTGCATGCGGCGGGACCAGCAGTGTTATCCTATTTTGTCCTTGTTAACCACCTTAACCCCCCTATTCATTAGCCTAACCACATAAACCCCCCTATTCATTAGCCTAGCCACATATACTTTATTACCCTTTTCCTTTTCAATTTTTTTTTCTTTATTAATTTTCCATTTAATTTGATTAGTTATCATTCCTTTTTTCTCGAATTATGTTACTTGTATATAAAAATGGTAAATGAGTGTTTACATAAGGAGGAAGAAATTAATTGTATTTTAAACTGACAAAAAATAAGATGACGTGGTATTACGTGCTTGTTTGTACCCCATTATTTATGCGTAATGTATTACGGAATAGTAATTGAAATTAAAATGTATGGTTAAAAATGAAAGAAAATTTTTTGATTTATGTATAATATTATTTTAATAAAAAATATGTGATTGAAAATGATTACAGTAGAAAAAATAATATGATAAAATGTGAAAGAATAATAGGCAAACAAAGCCTAATTTTTCTTACATCCTTTTCTTCATTTTACACTCAACATCAAACTGGCCAACCATTCTCTCTCTCTCTCTCTCTTTGAGTTTGAGTTTGACCCGTTGCCACCTACCGGCAGCTTCCTTTCTCTCCTCCAATGGCGACCCCACCGCCCCAGCTCTCTAAAGCGGAATCTTTTTCAAGTGAAGACGTAAACTCAAACCTGCCTTTCTTTTAGAGCCTCCCCACAAAAGCTTATTTATTCCAATCTTCTTCTCTTTCTTCTCTCTTTTTTTCTTCCCCCTCTTTCACAAACCCTAGTTCACTGTCGTACGTGGATTAGGCACAAATAGAAAGGGAAAAAGTTTCTAGGACCAGGAAGATATCTTTTATGCCTTTTTTCATGCATTTCTTTGCTTGTTTTTCGCTGATCTCGTAATTGGGGAGTTCAGATTCTCCTTTTTTCAATTATTTATAGGTTTCAGTACTCTTTTTTTTCCGTTCTCCTTAGAGAGTTATGGATTCTGGTAACAGCGGGAGTACGCAATCCTCAAGCGGAGGTGAAGATGAGTACGATTCACGGAGTGAGTCGATCTCGTCTTTTTTGAATCCCGGCGGCCATTTTGGTTCAATATCTAGTCCACAGCCACAGTTTATGTCCCAAGAGAACAATTTCTTCTATCCTCGTTCGAACCTCGATGCATTTGTCCAACAACAATCATCGGTCAATCCAAATGCGAATACTCAATACAATAATGATCTTGTCTGGACCAGAAGTTCAAGATCTGATCAATCCAATTATGCCCACCAAGCCCACTTCGGGAACTTAGCGGAGTCATCATCAAGAACCCAGAATCTTGTAAATTCCCAAGGACCCAACAGTACGCAGCAGGGCCCTGTCCAGTTCCCAAACACACTATCCGTAGAGTTGACAGGACATGCCGGTTCAGAACAATCTGATCAACAACCCAACAGTGCAATCAAGAATCCTAAGAAACGGCCGAGAGCTTCAAGGCGGGCGCCCACGACTGTGCTGACGACTGACACCACAAATTTCAGGCAAATGGTGCAGGAATTTACAGGCATTCCGGCAGCTCCATTTTCAGTTCCGCCGTACTCACGTCGGCTCGATCTCCTCTCCACCATGAGGTCCGGCCATTTGGACACACTGGGATCCATGTATCCTCTCCGTCCCTCGGCGCAAAAGGTGCAACCATCCCCATTTCAACCTTCATCCTCTTCTCCCTCGTTCAACTCTACTATGATTGATACTTTAGTGCGCAGTACCAATATTTCCACCTCAAATGTCGGCTCTTTGAATTCGAATAATTTCCAACTGCCCTCTGATATTGGCCTAATTCCAAAACAGCCCCACAATTTATTGAATTTGCAAAATCAGTTTCTTCAACTTCAGCCTCTACTGCATTCTCCTTCACTTAAGAATCAATCAGGACAGTCTTTTGGTACTTTGGGACTGAGCCACGATCAACAAGTTGAAGCTAATCTTGGTGGGTTTTCAAATTTAGAAAGCTCTTCAGCTGCTGCACAAGAGAGGACTGAAGGGAATCTACAAGAAAATATGGGAACGTTTGGTGGAAATATTGGTTCAGAATTCCGTGCTGATAAAGGACATGGAAATGTTTCTTCAGCTGCCGATGGTTCGGTGAGCTCATGGAAATTCTGATTAAACATTTTGGAGAAAATATGGAAACTTTTGCTGGAAAATAAAGGACTTGAAAATGTTTCTTCTGCTGCCGATGATGATACGGTATGGATTTGTCCTTCCGATGAAATATTTTGTAGAGTAATCAAGAATTACAATTAGGATATACAATGAATATTTTGCTTTTGCTTATAGAAATGCATGTATTCCATCTTAATTAGTGAATAACTTATTAAAATCACTC
>NW_019232571.1:6354-15948 GCF_002742605.1 Olea europaea var. sylvestris
GGTGGTTCGTCATAGCCACCATTCACACCCAGAATAGGCAGCATTTAAATACTAAAGTAGAGAAAGTAGTTATTATACAAACTAAATGTTCGATCCATTGGCGTATTTGGCCGTCGAAATGGGAGGAAAAAAAAAAAAAAAAACTCTTCGATTGTTAAAATGATAAAAGTTGAAATAAAAATTTGCTGATCTTGTATTTATAAAGTACTGAGTAGATAAGTTATATCGAATCTTGAAATTCGCGCACTATGGGAATAGTTTTTGATATCATTAGGCAATATGGACGGTGGAAATGAGTCAGGATTAATAAGAGTTAAGTGCAAAAGCTACTTTAAACTTAGTTTGAATCCATTGTTAATTGGTTGATAGACTCAAATGTATGAACTTGAAAGGTTTTTAACCTACTTATATATATGAGATTAAAAAAATGATACTTTCTTCTTCTACGTCTAGAAAATATGAGAGCATGTTTGACCACCCACAATAGAAATTATTTTTTTGTAGCTTATTTTACCATAAGTGCATGCTCAACACTTATCATGTGGATTAAAGTGTAAAATTGATAACATTACAAGAACGGTATCTTGAGTCAAAGATCATACCATCAAGTCTAGATTTACATATTGTCCATTTTAGATATGATGTACCGTAGTCCATTCTCATCCTTATTCATTTCCCGTGAAGAAAAAGTAGAAACTCACTTTTCAAATTTATAAGATCGTATACTGAAAACCTCATAATTGATCTTTCATGTTATAATTGTTCATCGTAGACACATTTAATAAAATGGCATGTAACATGTTTAGCTTATTAAAATGGCAAAAGAAACATTTAGTAAAATGATTGTTTGCTTTGTTCACTGAGTCAAACATACTATTAATATAAAGTTCTTTTTTCCCTTTTACATTACTCATTTCATGATATTACTTCTATTTGTGGAATATGAATTATCAAACCAAACAAAAATTAAAAACAATGTTACATTTTTCATTTGTAAGCTTATTATACCAAATTATTTACATTATTTTCAAAAAAAAAAAATTGTGCAAGATACTCGTAAGCAATGATGGTAAGAAAGTCAAAAGTGATGCAAACCGGTCTTCGTAAACTCAATTGTCTTTGCTTAGACAAATGGTCTCAAGGAATCCGAAGAACAAACGGTCTAAACTTTGAAAATTGCACAAGATAAATCTTCAGTTTTGGCTGCTTCTGTCTCATTAAAATAAATTAATGCTGTGACCACATATGTAATTGTCAAGACTAAATTGAGATTAGAGTTTGGACCAAATGCATGCTTTGGAGTTTAGACCATTCCAAAGCCAAAATCTAACAATAATACATTTATATTACAACTTCACTATGTTAATTATGTAAGTACCTTATTATATCAAGATTCACACTTTTTTCTCTATCTTCCTATAAGTAAAATTAGTAAAAATTCAAACGTACTAGTTTTAAGTCCCCGTTGGTCCTCATCTTGTGGAAATAAAAATGGGTGGAATTATATTTTTCTTGAAAAATGAGTGGTTGAAAAAGAAGGAAAATTTTCGATTTGCGTATAATATTATTTTATGAAAGATTGTGTGGTTAAAAATAAGAGAGAGAAAAATAAAATATAATGAAATGGAAATTAATATGTGAATCTAGCTCATATTTGCTAAAGCAAAAAACTCGAGCCTAGCATGATCAGAGCCTACTTTTTTGACCTAGCTACAGACATCAATGCAATAATTATTTCATTTAGTGGATTTAATACAAATAATGGCAGCATTTAATCAAATAGTAATAAACTTTGAAGTTCTTTAATTGACCTGCCTAATCCTTATGCGGTTGAAATTGTTGTTCGTCGTGTTCAACATATGTTTGATTCCTGAATATACCCTCTCTTCTTAGAAAATGATAATATTTCGTGATGTAATTAATGCGTAATGTATAGTGTATAAAAATGCATCGAAGTCATCCTATTTAATAAAAAAAAATTATGTTTTCACATTAATTTTTAGCTACGTCTCAATGAACCTAGTGATGTTAGGTAGCCAACTTCATCTTTTGAAAGAAAAACGGTTGTCACAAATTGCAATTTCACATTAACTTCTTGCACCAATCTAGTTTGGTGAATTGTTTTGATTAATCACATTAAAGGTCCAATTGAGTATACATGCTCGTGCAAATATATTTTGTACGATAAATTTTAAACACTCATTATTTACAAAAAAGCATTCGTGGACAATAGTACTTCTAAATCTACTCTGCAACTTTGACTTCGGTAAAAGGTTCAGTAATAACACTAACGTATGCATATGATAATGAAAATATTATCATATACATATAGTTATATGTAAAAAAAACTAGCATATAGAGGCCAAATTGGAACATAATAATTCGAGTTGAACTGAATATGAATTATTGAAGTATAAAGAAAAATAATGAGTCAATTTTACAAAGTAATCTTTTTGGCACCCCATGCTATAGGCCATTTCTTCATCACAAGGGTTTGCCCCCTTCTAGAACATATCTGGTACGATAAGTCATTATACTTGTATACAAATTACACGCAAAGCACTCATGGACTCTTAAACAAGAATTCAATATACAATTTCATGACAAACAAAATTTAATAATAATTCTTTATGATTTAACCTTAAAATTCGCCTTTATTAATCATTTCCCGAGTTCACAAGCCACAACACGTTTGTCTCGATCAGCAAAAGAAACACATGTGAATAGTATAATCTCGATTGATTTGTGCGTGATCAATGGTATTTGACCAATACACGTCATATATTTTTTGTTACAAGAGTTTTGCATATTTTACAGCTTCAATTACTGAACCCAAAATAAAAAGACGAGATGCAGAATTTTAAATTTAATGGAGAAAAGAGTAGTAGATAACTGTACGTGTAATGAAATTTTTTGATTGATATTTCATTTGAATCCACGAATAGGATTGCAATTTGAATAATCAATCAAATCAAAAAGTCAAAAACTACGCATCAAATCTAGAACATGTTTGGCTCGGATTTTAATTAATTTTTTAATAAATTTTGCTATAAGCTAGTGAAACATACGGTTGAAAATATGATAACTATTGTAGGTTCTCTAAAATATATGATTCAAAATAATTTTTAAGAAATAAGGGCCAATTATGATCTTTTCATCGTAAATTTGTTTTCTTCATTTTCTAGATAAACAAATTAAGCCCTTGTTTGCCTCCATTTCAATGAGGTTTTGAAAATAAATATATTTTAGAATAATATCTTTTTTTATAAAATGAGTGTTTAAAAAGTAAGGAAAGTTTTGAATTTACAAGTAATATTATTTTATTAAAAAATATACGATTGAAAATGAAGAGAGAGAGAGAGAGTGAAATGCATTAAATTGAAATGGAATCCAAACAGAGACTAATTAAAATTCAATTATTAAAATCTTTTTGAATATTCTCACAAGACTAAGTACACAAGTTTTTGGTCATTCAGAAATGCAATAATTTTTTTTTAATAAAAATAAATTTTAAGACTTAATCTTGTCATATAAGAGCATAACTAGTCGTGATATAAAATTGAGTGTAAATTGATATATCAAAAATCACTTTTACATTTGCATTTACATACTAGTAGACTTAAATCGAAATTCTGTTCCAACGAGAAGATCTAAATCCACATTTTTTTTATCCACTTGTATATATAAAGAAAGATGTAAATTTCATCTTTTTTTAAAAAAAAAAATTTGCCGGAAAATGGAAAATGCATTACCTTTGCATCTCTCCATTGAAGATGATTTCGAACACTTTGAAAATTTAAATATAATTTAAGTCCTCGTTTGGTCCCCATTTTTTAGAAACAAAAATTGGTGGAATAGTATTTTTTTTAGAAATGAGTGGTTAAAAAAAGAAAATTTTATTTATTTATGTATAATATTATTTTATTAAAGATTGTGTAATTGAAAATACGAGGGAAAAAAATTAAATGTAATATAATGAAATTTAATGAGGATAAAACGGGAGCTAAATCTATTTTAAATCATCATTGGAGACGCTCTAATGACGCATATACAAACGTAAGTACCACACGAGATGATAAATTAGAACTCAAATAGGCAGGGGCCCACGGCGGCAGAAGGCGTCAATTAAGGAACTCGTAGCCACGTGGACAGTAGTAAGTGGGTTCTATATAGGTTGGTCCCCTTCTCGGAAAAGATAGATAGGTGTAGGGAGCGGTGCTATGGGCCGTTAGTATGAATATGGTCCACAATTACTGTAATCGATTACGATCCCAATTTATCTTCTTCAACTGAAATGGGCCCAGGCTTTTCGGGTTTTTCTAGGCCCAATTTGTCTGTCAAAGTGTCATGGGTTGGAGATGTATCCTTTTCAGTGTCAGCAAAGGGCAGACATTATGATTCACATTATGGAAAAGGAATTGTAAAATAACAGGACGGGGAATTGGAAAGGGTTTGTGGTGGGGTTATAGATAAGTTGTGATTTTAAAAAATGTCACAAATAGGCAAAGAAACTAAAATTGATTTTTTTTAGGAGGCTATAACTGTCAAATAGAGAACTTTTAAGGAGGCAAAAGTATAAAATAGAGATCTTCCAAGCCATAGCGAATTTTTCGGACATTTTTTTTTACGAGAAAGTGTCATCGGATCTATGGATTACATCAGCATGATTAGTGACTCAATTTTCGATAAGCACATTAGCTGGTTTGTTTGCGTAGGTTCGTCCACCTAAACGAAATTGAAGTTTTTATGAATAACATTTCTTTTGGGATTTTTAAATCGTCGAGCCGACTTCTAATTGGATTAAAGCTTTCATTTTTCAGGAGACAAAATATTAAAATCTTTCACGAGTCAACATGGCAAAAGCTTCCTCGACTTGGTAAAAATGGGTAAGTAACTTGGTCCCTCGATTATTACTTGTTGCATAGATCGTCAAGTCCACAAGAATACAATGTAACAATAATTTAAAAATGAACGGCAAGACTATTTGAGTATTTGCAAATTCAGATTCTTTGCATGATGGTTGGCTTGTGTTGATAATAGAAGAAAGAACGGCGACTAATAATTAGGGTTTCACTTGAGGGTGTAATAAGTTATATTATTATTAATATTGAAGTTAGGGTGGAATTGTTGTGATTAATTTTATCTATCGACAACCAGTGAAGGGTGCCACGGTAATCTCCAAAATTATTGTTGCGATTAATTTCATCTAAATCGTCAATAATATCAATTTCTAATAGTGTGATCACTTAAGAAATTTTCATTGGCGATTATTTGCTCCAATTAAAATAGTTTTGTTGTTATTTTAGATGCCGATTTTGTTTTGAGACCTATGTTACTTGCCTGATTTCTATATCAAAGTTGAAGTGTAAATTCTGATACTTTTTTGACTTTGTCGAATCCTAACACGAAATGCTTATGTTGGACCATCACGTAATTTAGGTCTCCTTGCCGACGTGTAAACCCCTCAACTCTTAGTAGGAACATTGACGAAAAATGGCACCTATACAGCATATGCCTTTGACTTGACCGAGTCCAAATTGTCATTTTCCAATTTCCCAATAGAAATGAAGTATTGAAAGTGTTGGAAAAAATGAGTGAGCGACTCATTTTTGGCACAATTTTCGATAGGACTCGTTGGTCCAATTTGGAATATCAAAGTTGATATGTGTTCTCCTCCGCGAGAACATCTAAGTCATGTAGTTATTTGTCAAAAATGAAGTTCGGATGAATAAGAAATTGGAGTTTAAAGTGGACCGTTGAAAATGGTCTATGTTGGCGGGAAAATTATAGTTAACTTTGTTCCACATTCGAAAAATATGGAAACCCAAATCATTTTATATATGGTTATGCATTAGAATGGTGTGATCATATGTAGCATAGAGACTCTCTCCACGTGTGCGCGCAGGGGGTGCAAATCACGGACAGAAATAGCCTTCGAACATTGAAATTGAGTGCGGATGCGACCTGCGCACACGAATGTCAGATCGAATGGAGCAAAAACTGGCCAATTTGAATTGTCCGCGTTTTGCAATTTTTTTTGTGATTTTTCCAAATGACTTTTGAGTGTTTGAAACTCCTAAAACTCCAATGGTCGAAATCGAAGTCTAACTCCAAAAACTATAATGGTTAATGCAGAAACTAATGGTCAGATTCAGTCTGTATAAGTTCACTCAATTTCCAGCAGTTTAAACACTGCAATTTTCGTTTGCCTTCGTACAGTTCTATTTTCTGTTTTTGTTCCGTCTCCTCCTGTATTCATTCCAGTAAGGTGATATTATTAGAATTCTATTGGTTACCATTGTATCTTGGGAGATAGACGCTCGAACTAAACCTCTAGCACTACGGTAAGAGGGTGAATTTGTTTCAAGGAAACTGTGTTTACATAGGTCTCGGGATTAAAAGTTTATTTACAAATATATATGCTTTCAGTTTAAGTATCTGTACTTTAATTATTTGCAGATTTACACGCTTTCAGATTTTATTTAGTTTTCTGAAATTTATACTGATTTTATGTTTCTACAAATAATATAATTTGTCATTCTTATTCAAGTAGTGATTTAGATAATAGTTTGTATCTAAATAATTTGTGAAAAATAAAATTAAGAAAAAATTTATTTGAATTTTTTTTTCCGAAATTGTGTTTATTCAAATTATATGAAAACAAACACCAAATTCTATGTTATCTAAAAATTCTGTGTTTAATTCTCTGCCAAATACGGTCACTATCATATACGGTGACTGTCTGCCAACGGTGAGTTGCACTACCAAATACGGTGAGTAATTGCCAAATACGATAAGCAACTACCAAATACGGTAAGTAATTACCAAATACGGTAAGTGTGAATCCGATGTCTAAAACACAAATACGGTATATGAGAACCCGATTCCACTCCATACACTATCAATTAAATATAACAACAGAAAGAAAAATGGTTCGAAGGTTTTTAATGTATTAATAATTCTTTTCTTTTCTTTTTATTTTTCTTGTAAGTATACTTTTAATTAATGAAATCAATATCTTTAAATAACAAAAATAAACATTTCAATCTAAAAAATATATATGTTCGAACAAAAATAGATAAACGTCTTACTTATATTAGGGACTGATGAAGTGCATAAAGGATTAGAGTTTATGATGAAATAGGGTCGTCGCAAGGCAAAATAAGGTTTTTAATTTCATGATAACTCCGGGTTTGTTCGTTTTTGGCAAATTACTAGTCTAATTCAATTCGAATCGAGCCAATGAATAAAACTCAGCGCTTTTGGCCCTGACGCAAGGCCAATTTTGGGCAAAATCCATTGTTTAGGCTCTCATTTAGGCGTTTTTGCTATTTATGATAAAAAAAAATTTTTGCAATATCTCTTTCCATAAAATTCGAATTTGTATTCCATTTGTTAGATGATGATCCTAAAAATAAGGATTTGTCATCTTAGTAGTTATTTCATATTTTTTTATTTTTGAAAAAATATCTTTTTTATTCTATTTTTCGAATTTGCTAGTTTTTTTTTTCTATTTAAGGCGATGTAAACCCTTTTTGAGGCGACGGTTTTTGAATTCGATAAAAAAAATTTTGAGAGTTTTCTCATTTTGTGATTATTCATTTTCCCTATAATCTTCCGCTACGTCAGAGACTCTCACTAATAAAAAAAACTTACACTAACTTCTCAAATTTTTAATTTTCAGTAACACATACCACTTTTTCAAAGAAAAAGATTAATGTTTTATTATTTATTGTAATTTAATTTGTCCTCTTTAATAATAAATGAATGTTTATAGATTTTGTGCGTACATAATTTAAAAAATATATATATATATATATAGAGAGAGAGAGAGAGAGAGAGAGAGAGAGAGAGAGAGAGAGTTATAAAAATGCAGATTTACATGATTAGAATTTGGGTAATGCTATTTAGTTTCATTGAGATTGTAATCCCAATTTAGGAGGTGTTGATGAGTGAAACTACGTAACATTATTCTTAGAGTTTAAACTAGATGAGTTATGTATATAACATGTCAATTTATATACTTAGATTTTATTTTGAAGAAATTAACAATTATATATTAAAAAAATTCTTCACAAGATCATTCTTGGCATATCAACCTCATTTTATTTGATCCTGGTTCATAAAGTGGTCAAGGTAAACGTGATATGCAGAACTAAAATATGAGATGTTAATATGATTTTTTATTGTGAAGGTATACATAAGATATTATTATAAAGGTGAAGAGATTTCTTCGATTAGGTCTCTTTAATTGATATTCGAAATGCTAATATGGAAGAGAGAGAAATGAAAAAGGAAATGAAAATAAAAGAAATTCAGTTTTTTTTCCCCTTCCTTCTACATAATCATTGTGTACACTATTATGTACCTGTATATATAGTGTTGCGTGTTGTCACACCTGGTCAACCTACTTGGGACAATGGCCCACTCATGGCGATCCACGTGGCATTCCTGCCGAGGTGGCATACAATGCCGAGGTGGGGCTACATCCGAACTACTTTGAGCCGAAGTCCATCTGCCGAGACTCCCTTCTGTCCGAGGTCCATTGACTGAGGCCTACGAACCGAAGCCCGGCTGCTGGAACCTGTTGAGAGCAACTGAGGCCCTCAAGTGGAAGTATCATGACAAATGGCCGTAGCCCCGAAACTGATGCGCGAGCCTCTGAACCACAAGAAAACATCCTCCATGGTCACTTCTCCCAAGAGATCGCCTGCAAAGATCTTATTCGAATGATTGATGGAACGTTTGTCATAAGCATAAAGGTCAAGTCTTGTCACTAGCATGGAGGCCCTGCACAAGCAATAAGTGCGCCGTAAGCTAGCAAGTCAAGTCCCATGCCTAAGAACAGACGTTTGAACTAAGGAGATGAGGCCACGTGCCACTTCATCCAAGGGCTCCCATTCCATATGTATCACTATAAATACCCCCATTGTTTAATGTCAAAGGCTAATGCAAGAATCAATACTAAAGACTACATTTACTCAACTCTCTCATTAACTTGCAATACACAAATCAAATCCACACGCTTTTACACATACATTTACGAGCACCGGTTGGTAATTATTGTACAATCGGATTACGAACAACCCGCCGGATTCCGAACGTCACCGTCCCGCGTCGTTGGACTACTCCCACGCCCCTTTGAATCGCTCGTTTTAGACCGTCCACGTGTCTTAGCGTGTCGAACATTCGCCCACGCAAGCCCGGGTGGGACCGACATCTGTTGGCGCACTTTTTGGGGTCAACAGATTGGCGCCGTCTGTGGGAAACCATACCATAACCACGAGCAACCTTGTGGTAAAAGCTTACTGAAAAACATTTGGGCAACCCCCCTTGAAAAAGGATCTGTTCTTGAAAAAGAGTAGGAGGAACCCCTACCACTTGGAGAAATCTAGGTTTGATAAAGGAAAAAATGAGTTCTAACGAAGATACCCTCCCAAGGAGGGTAAGAGAAAATACGAATGTGCCTCCCCAGCCTGCTGTCCCAGCAGCTCGGTAGAGGCTCCACCACCACCAAAGGAGAGGTGGGATGCGTGCGACAGCACGACTATCGAGAGAAATGGCTACCATGGCAGCCAACATGAGGGATATAGC
>NW_019232571.1:19061-47992 GCF_002742605.1 Olea europaea var. sylvestris
GGACTCCGAGGCGCTAGCACATGCCTCCCTTTGGCCTTGCTGAACGCCAAGGGAAGAAGCCACAACCTTAAGTCCGAGGCTCCAACAGTTCATCTCCTTAAGTTATGTTCATTTGCTTTAGTCCGAGGCTCCAACAGTCCATCACCTTAAGTTATGTTCATTTGCTTAAGTCCGAGGCTCTTATGTTCATTTGCTTTAGTCCGAGGCTCCAACAGTCCATCACCTTAAGTTATGTTCATTTGCTTAAGTCCGAGGCTCTTATGTTCATTTGCTTTAGTCCGAGGCTCTTATGTTCATTTACTTTAGTCGGAGGCTTATACAGTTGACTGATTAATGCAAGGGAGCCAAGTTAAAGTTATTTAGTACGTGCTCTAATCAACTTCTAGTTTGCTTGCTTAACGAGGCACAAAAACTTGGATAAAGAACAACAATTAGTGAAGAAAAAACATTATATTAATATTCAAAAGGAATCACAAAGGAGGGCCTCTGGCCATTACACAAAGTACTGAAAAGGAAACCTAATCTAAGCCTGGCTAGATGGAGGAGGCGCCTCAGCACTTGGGGGTTTGGCAACTTGGGCATCAGTAGTTGCTTCTTCTGCCTTAGCACTTGGGGCTTCAGCATCAACTGCCTCGTCACCTTGCACCTCCTCAGCTGGGGTCTGAGGAACCTCATCCACAAATTCGGATCTAAATTGTGCCAGGTCCAAGTTGGGATAAAGCTCCTCTGCCCTCTCCAGCACTTCGGCATAGGCGAAGTTCCTCCAGTATGCGCTGAAGCTTTTGTACTCCTCTGTGGTGTGGAAGTTGGCGATGTATGCCTTCACCGCCTCTTCCGCTGCAATTCGGGCCTCTTCTCTGGCAACCGAGGCGTCGTTCATGTACCACTTCGCCTGGCCTTCGAGAAACTGATAGGCATCTTGAGCACCGGCCAAGGAGAGATTCGCCTGCTCAAGAGCCTCAGCAGTCACCTTTTGGTGCTCATTGGAGACCTCCACCTTCTTCGTCAAGGAGGCCACCTCGCACTGTGACTCATATACTTCCCTCTTTAAGGCCTCAATTTGGGCCAAAGCAGACTCGAGCTTCGCCGCTTCTTCAACCCTCTGTGCTTTGGCTCCTTCGGCCTCGGCCTTAGCAGCTTTGACCTCTTCTGCAAGGGAGGCAGCCTTCCCCTCCGAGGCGTGAGTCCTTGTCTGAAATTCACTTAATGCCTCCCTGCATTCGAGCGCGAGGCCAAAAGTCTAGGCGTTTTGGCTCACCAGTGCCCTTGTGAGGTCGGTGGCATCACAAGACGAGGCATGAAGCTGCTACCTCTCCGTCCAGAACTTATAAAAGCTCTCGGTGGCACTTCTAATTTCCTCAGGGAGAGCCTCCACTAAGGCTGGGGCCAGCTCATCCTCCCTTCCAGCTAGGAAGTTTGGAGACTTCCCCTTCTCCCGAACCGGCTTCCCCTTCGCCGCCTCCTCTTCGGCAGCTTCTGCAGCTCGCCTGGCAGCCTCTTCTCTGGCCTCTTTAGCCTCCACCTCTCTTACCATCTCCATTTTGATGGCCTTAGAGGATGCTACAAGGAGCTTCGGCTCACCAGTTTGTTCTGCC
This sequence comes from Olea europaea var. sylvestris, assembly GCF_002742605.1. Lineage (NCBI taxonomy): Eukaryota > Viridiplantae > Streptophyta > Magnoliopsida > Lamiales > Oleaceae > Olea > Olea europaea. The sequence continues at coordinate 20,657 of NW_019232571.1, forward strand.
CTATGGGACACTGAAGTCCCAAACTTGCCAGCAGAGCTGGAGATGTGCACCAGCTTCCTCTTCTTAGTCTCCTTAGAGACTTTCTCCTTGCCTCGAGGCTCCTTAGGCTTTTCTGGCCTCTGAGTAGATGCCTCCTCCAAGGCCCTGGGAGTGCAGTCCTTCGACAGGCGCTCAACCCTGCCTCGAACTTCCTTTGCTCCACTGGACCCAGGCTTCAGGGGCCTCGCCTTCGCAGTAGAAGTGGCCTTCAAGATGGAGGCCATGTCTGGAGCTGGGTACTCCCTCTTCTTGAATTTGTCTGCACAACGTAGATTAGCATCAGCATAAGAAACATTCAGGATAAAAACATCAAGTGTTGGGGCCCCATACCTCTGGATGCCATCAGCTCGAAGTCCAAGAAGTATCTGCTTCTATCAATCAGGTGATCGAAGTGCCGAAGCTTCAGAGGCCTCTTATAAATGTCCTCTATCACCTCGGATTCCTCCCTGCTAAGCTCGAACCTCGTACTACTATCTGCAAAGACGAACCTCCAATAGTTAGACGAATAAACATTCTGGTTTCAAAACACAAGCAGAGGTTGGGAGACTCACGAGCTTCGTAGTACTGGGTCGGCACTGTGCATGACAGGGCTCTGTCACCCTCCACTGCCTGCCATTTACCTCGCACCTAGAACCAGGACTCCTTCCACCCCTTAATAGAAGAAGGAAGTCCCACCACAAAGGGTGCGTGAGCCCCCCAAGGCGTGAGGTAGTACCACCCCCTTGACTCCTTCCCAATTACCCGGGGCTGGAACAGGGTCATAAAGACATGAAGAGGCATGTCCTCCCCAAGTGAAACTTCCTTCCACAGGAAGTAGGAGCCGACTAGCTGGCTCCACCCGTTCGGCAGAACCTGGGTCGGGGACAGCATGAATTTCCTAAGCACCGCTCTAAAGAAGGGGTGCAAAGGAAGACGCATACCTGCTTTGAACAGGTATTCACTCACGGCCACGCATCCGGGCCTCGGATAGTAGGCCCGCTCGTTCGGTTCGGGGACTAACATCTCTATGTTATGAGGCACACTGTACCTTTCCCTAAGTTCCCCCAACCTCTTCCCCGTCATGTTCGAGGGCACACTAGAAGCCCCCCACTCCTGGGTATAATCCACAGCCTCTTCGGCGATGGCGTACCTATCCACCTCGGACGTCCCCCCATGACCTACCCCATGATCTAAAGACGCCACTGTAACAAGCTCCCTACCCGAAGTGGACTCCATTTTTTCAGAACAAAGACAATAACAACGGTTTTTTATGCAAACAATACCTAGAGGAGTTCAACACAAACGGAGACTAGTCGAAATCTAATCGCAGACAACCTCGACGCCGGAAAATGGGAGATTTGAGAGAATTCGAGAATGCAAAGTGTTCAAAAAATCCTGGAAATTGGGATTTTCTCGCCTTTTATAAAGGTCCAAAATGAACCCCACCCGTCAGATCAAATCTCAATCAATCCAAGCCCTCCATTTCAGATCCAATCCGAGGCGTTGAATTTAAACAGTTTTTTAAATCCTACGCCTCCGATTTATGCGTGCCTCCCACGCACCTCTCCAACGCGTCTGCTTCTAAAAACGCCAGCTGCCCTCATAATTGCACTTTAATTCGACGGCGCCACCACCTTGGAAGTCGTAACGGTTCAGCTACCTTTCCTCAAAAACAAGCACAAAATATCAAATCATTGGCTCAACGACCAACGCACAATCATTACCGTTCAGCAACAAGCCTCGCAGGTTCGGTTCCTCAACCACCTCGGCTTCCTCTTCATCTTTCAGCAACAAGCCTTGCGTTCACCTCGGCTTCCTCTTCATCTTTCAGCAACAAGCCTCGTAGGTTCGGTTCCTCAACCACCCCGGCTTTCTCTTCATCATTCAGCAACAAGCCTTGCAGGTTCGGTTCCTCACCCACCTCGGCTTCCTCCTCGCAGGTTCGGTTCCTCACCACTTCGGCTTCATCTTCAAAAGTTCAACACCTCGCCTACTTCATCGCTCACCCACAGCAACACTTCTCTAACTCCAACCATGATATAAATATCTATACTTGGACTTGGGGGACTATTATTTGGGGTTCAAAAATTCTTTCAATTTTTTACTCCATTAAAGTCCACGCATTACATAAATGAATATACTTGGATTTGGGGAACTATTGTTGCGTGTTGTCACATCTGGCCAGCCTACCTGGCACAATGGCCCACTCATGGCGATCCACGTGGCATTCCTGCCGAGGTGGCATACAATGCTGAGGTGGGGCTACATCCGAACAACTTTGAGCCGAAGTCCATCTGCTGAGACTCCTTTCTGTCCGAGGTCCATTGACCGAGGCCTACGAACCGAAGCCCGGCTGCTGGAACCTGTTGAGAGCAGCTGAGGCCCTCAAGTGGAAGTATCATGACAAATGGCCGAAGCCCCGAAGCTGATGCGCGAGCCTCTGAACCACAAGGAAACATCCTCCATGGTCACTTCTCCCAAGAGATCGCCTGCACAGATCTTATTCGAATGATTGATGGAACGTTTGTCATAAGCATAAAGATCAAGTCTTGTCACTAGTATGGAGGCCCTGCACAAGGAGTAAGTGCGCCGTAAGCTAGCAAGTCAAGTCCCATGCCTAAGAACAGACGTTTGAACTAAGGATATGAGGCCACGTGCCACTTCATCCAAGGGCTCCCATTCCATATGTATCACTATAAATACCCCCATTGTATAATGTCAAAGGTTAATGCAAGAATCAATACTAAAGACTACATTTACTCAACTCTCTCATTTACTTGCAATACACAAATCAAATCCATACGCTTTTACACATACATTTACGAGCACCGGTTGGTAATTATTGTACAATCGGACTATGAACAACCCGTCGGATTCCGAACGTCACCGTCCCGCGTCGTTGGGCTACTCCCACGTCCCTTTGAATCGCTCGTTTTAGACCGTCCACGTGTCTTAGCGTGTCGGACATTCTCCCACGCAAGCGCGAGTGGGACCGGCATCTGTTGGCGCACTTTTTGGGGTCAACATATAGCATTATCCTTAATTTAATTAACTTAATGATGCAAAAAGATTTTAACAATTTTTATGCACAAAGAGAGTTTTTGAAAAGGAAAAAAAAATAATAAAGGTAATTGGCACAAAACGTCCATACCATTCTTTTTTTGGCATTTTCGTCCTTACCTTCCACCTTTCTTTAAGATGAACGTCATTTTCATCCATTTTGACAATTTTATCCTCTTATACAAAGAAAAAAAAATAGAGTCATGGTCCCAAATTTTTAAAAAATTACAAATGAGTTACAAATTTTCAAAAAATTGCAAATTGCAACCATGCAGCCACTTTCACACTAGCTTCACCACCCCCTGCAATGCTTCTTGCTGTCGCGGAACACTTGGTTTCGACATACTTCGCACCAATAAAATTGTTTTTCTACATATAGAATCCCAATTCTTAATAGAGGAGAAAAGACAGAACTTACAACCCAATAAAGTAGGGATTGAACAGTTTGGCTGGTTGAAGAATGATCAAGAACTTATAACCCAATAAGGCAGGGACGCCCAATATCATTTGCCACTCCAAGAATAGTTAATTGTTGCTGGTTGAAGCTAAGAATTGATTTTAGTAAAGGAGGGTATATGCACTCCTTGCTGCTATTTCTACCCAAACTACTGTGCCTAAACCTACCAATGGTGGTCTACTCCTTCCTTTTCAGCGACGCCATTCTTTTGGGAAGATTCTTTGATGGAAATTCTTCTTGTTACTCAACTCAACATTGAAATAAAGGGTTTACACATGAAGATTCTTAGATAAGGTATAAATAGAAAGAAGAGAGTGTGCCTGTACATTTCCTCTATACTTTTTGAAGAAAGTGTCCATGAATGCAATTTGTTTTCTATTTTTCTTTTCATTTCTTTTTGTTTTATTTTTATAGGAGGATAAAATTGTAAAAAATGAATTAAAAGGATGTTCAGCGCAAATAAAGGTGAAAGGCTGGGACAAAAAATGTCAAAAATTGAAAGGTAAAACACGGTTTCCACGATAAACTTGAAATGTAGAATCACCCATTACCCTAATAAAAAAAAAAATAATAAAAATCAAATAGTCTATTGTTCTGAATTCGGACCGTTGACCTGGACTTTTAATACTTTTGTGGGAGGAGTTTGTACGGTCCCGTCCTCCGCCCGCCACCGCTTCATCAAGATCACGGAAATCAAACTCTGAACCTTCATAAAATCAGCAAAAAAGTTCGCCAAAAATCACAGAAAAAAGAGGGAAAATGAAACCGGAAACGTTGACGCTAGTGCTCGTAAATCTAGCGGGAATAATGGAGAGAGCAGACGAAACATTGTTACCTGGAGTATACAAAGAGGTAGGAGAAGCACTCCACACCAACCCGGCTGGGCTCGGGTCATTGACCCTGTTCAGGTCAATAGTTCAGTGCTTTTGTTACCCTCTAGCCACTTACCTGGCTGTTCGGTACAACCGTGCGCATGTAATTGCCTATGGGGCTTTCCTTTGGGCCGGCGCTACCTTCCTCGTTGCCTTCTCCTCCACCTTCTTCCAGGTGGGTGTTATTTTACTTCGTTTTAATCAATTTATTCACTTCGAGTAGTTGATGATTTTGATTATGTTTTAGGAATTTGAAAATTTTTGAATTCTTCTGTTATTATTATTTTGATAGAACTGATTCATCGTTAGATTTCCTTTATTTTTTCATTAGAATAAATGGATTTGAATTGGAAGTGAAAGAAAGTTTCTTTGGTATTAGAATTGTGTTTGAATTCGAACTTCCAAGTTGAAAGCTTCAATTATATTTAGTTGATACGTTTTACTTTTTTGTGCTTAAATCACTAAGAAAACTCCTTGATCACATTAAGGATATTTACAAATCATGCAAACTTGAAAGCATTATAGTATACTGCTAATGTGCATATGCATTATAACTTGTTGTGTTGGTAAGATCATTTACTCAGATACAACTAGGTGAAAACCACGGTTTATGATACGTAGGGCAAATGGCTCATCATCTCGGCTGCTACCACGATCGTGCTGGAGTATGTGGCATAATTTAGTCACAGGCTGCATAAATAAATTAATAATTAACATTTAATTAGAATAAGAGAAGATTGAGCTCTTATTGCATTAGTACTTCATAAGACCTCTATATATTGAAACAGGAATAACCTCCATGTAGCCATTAAAAAAATTTAATCCCTACTTGGGCCAATTATAAATAAGAATAAACTCTACATTAAAGAGAACACAAACTTTTAAGATGACTTTGCATATTTGAAACTTTACATAGATACATGTAGTATTTTTTTGGAACTGTGTCTATCTCTTTTATTATTGTTACATATATTAATTATTACTGTAGTGCATGCTTTACCTCTATACCACTTGCACTAAGGATAATTGAGGCAAAACAATAATTTTTTAATTAAACCTCTATTAAGTTATAACCTCCTCATAATAATAAAATTATTTTGGTCCCAACATTATTAACGTGTACCTAATTGTGGAACCTGTCTTGGTGGGTCGAAGTCAACTTGGGAGTCACATTTTGTCTAAAGGAGATTCGTATACTTGTTGTTTTTGTTAATTACAATAATATAGTTGCAATGTTTTCATATCATAATCCTTATTAAAATATTACACAACTCCAAATTTGTTGAAAACAAGGATTAGTTAGTTTTTTGTAATCTTTAGTAAAAATACTTGTTCTTTTAGAGCATGCACACTTTTGATGTGTATGACATATTCAGTCCGTAATCTCAATTAGTATGAGCAAGTGAACTTTTATGGCACAAATTCTTAGCTTTAGAGCTAACATAGCAAGATTCTACATTTTGAGTTTTCTTTGGTCGGGCCACTTTGACAGGGCTTTTGAAAATAAAAAATTGCTTCAGACACTAATAAGTTGTTTTTGAACTTGTTTGAATAATTTTCTAAAAGTGTTCTGTCTAGTTAGGATAACTTTTAGAGAAAGTTGGCTTAAGGTGGGTTCATCAAAAAACTCTTCTACAAGAAGTAGAAGCAAAAATAGAAGCTCTGCCAAAAAGACCCTAAGTTTACAAGTGATTATTGGGTATTGTATATCTGGTGAAGAATTCTACATTATATTTTGAATGGTGTTTCTTTGAGATGAATTTCACAAGTGTCAAAAAACAGTCCACTGGCAGAAGTAGCCTTAGTAACATAATGTTTGTAAGAAGTACAATGCGCAGTTAAAATATTCATAATAAGAATTGAAAAGTATAAAAATCATGTCATAATTGGCTGATGATAAATTGCTGATGTAGAAAGTTCTCTTAGCAAAAAATTATAGGAGGATAACCTCGAGTACCTTGAGATTTATCTGAAATGGGAATATGAATAGACAATTGTCTTTGGGCGGGGACTGCAGAAAGTGGTGTGCATTATAATTTGGAAAATTTAATATACTTAATGGAGTAGAGGACATCATTGCGCATAAGATTGTATACTAGGATCAACATGCAGTGATACACATTGAATAGAAATTTTTTAAGTTCTTCATACATTGGCTGCCAGGATAATGAAGATAGCCACAGTATTTAAAAGCTTAAGCATGTAGCATTGTATTCATAGATGCATCGATCCATTTAGTGCTCTTAAAATTAGATTACAGTTGCCAGTTGAGATGACAAATGTATGTTTTTGGGCAAGTATAACACATCAGTCCTTTCCAATTCGATATGCCGAAATTTTGCCTCTCATAGTATGAGGATAAGATTTCAGGTCTTGGTAGTTGAGCCCTGGATAGGACCTAACACCTACCGTTATCACTATGAATGACTGTCCACATCAAAGAACTTAAAAGAAAGATGTGTATTGGCTGGGGTTTTGGTGGTTGCACTCACGTGTGTGCGCACGGATGGTTGCATTTTGAGTTATATGGCAATTTGGTAGTGCTGAAGTTCTTCTTTCAACCTTGTCAGATGTCATCTTACATTTTCTCATTTTTGTTGCCTAGGTGGCTTTATCTAGAGCTTTGAATGGGATTGGCCTTGCGATTGTTACACCTGCTATCCAGTCCCTTGTGGCCGACTCAACTGATGACAGCAGCCGTGGTATGGCTTTTGGATGGCTGCAGCTTACCAGTAACCTTGGTTCAATTCTTGGTGGATTATTTTCATTACTGATAGCGCCAGTTATTTTTATGGGAATCCCTGGCTGGAGAATTTCTTTTCATCTAGTCGGTGTAATAAGTGTGGTGGTGGGAATTTTAGTACGCATCTTTGCTAAGGACCCACACTTTCCAGAAGCTGATGCAAGAACTAGCGACGAAGTTCCTCGCAGATCCTTCATAGAAGAAGTTAAGGTTCTTATCGATGAAGCAAAATCAGTAATAAAGATTCGGTCCTTTCAAATTATTGTGGCTCAAGGTGTCACCGGTTCGTTTCCCTGGTCAGCTTTATCATTTTCCCCAATGTGGTTGGAGTTAACTGGCTTCTCTCACTCAAAGACTGCCCTTCTCATAGGTATTTTCATAGTTGCTAACTCTCTTGGGGGTTTGTTTGGTGGTAGGATGGGTGATATCCTATCTAAACGCCTTCCAAATTCTGGCCGGATAATTTTATCCCAGATAAGCTCGGCATCTGCTATTCCACTCACAGCGATTCTTTTCCGGTCCTTGCCAACCTATCCATCTACAATGTTCTTGCATGGTTTCGTCCTGTTAATTGCAGGTTTCTTCATATCTTGGAATGCTGCAGCAACAAACAAGTAAGACCTTCTAACTGACACTTCATTTCATCCCTTTCTCTTTTTAACTCTCCGACTATTTGTAATTTACTCATTCAGCATAGCAATTTTACAACGATAACCATGGATTTGTAGAAGAATTTCCTAATTTGTGAAGGGAGAATTATACCTTAAAGAGACTATTCAAGTATGAATATATTCTAATAATAATGATATGTTATACCTTTCAGAAGGTTATGATTGAATTGCTTTAATAATATGCTGTAGACAGTCCTATTTTTGCAGAGATAGTATCAGAGAAATCACGAACGAGTATCTATGCTTTGGACCGATCATTTGAGTCCGTGTTATCATCATTTGCTCCCCCAATTGTTGGACTACTGGCTCAGTATATTTACGGCTATAAGCCAGTTCCAGAAGGTTCTGAAGATATTGCCATGGATAGGGAGAATGCTACATCTTTGGCCAAGGCTCTTTTCGTTGCAGTCTCGATCCCAATGGCTCTATGTTGCATTATCTACTCTTTCCTCTATCGTTCCTATCCAAGAGACAGGGAGAGGGCTCAAATGAAAGCTCTGATAGAATCAGAAATGCAACTCGTGGATTTGGACTCTCCACATGCCAGAAGAGACCATTTTCAAGCTCAATCCTCTGAAACAAGAGATCTTGATGACAGAGTTGTCGTCGACATGCAATATGATAATGATGGACTTGATTTTGATGATGATAGTGAGGATGAGGATGACAAGAAGACGTTAGTAAGCCGACGGATAAAGTTTTCTGGCCTGGAGGAAATAGAATAGATCTTTTGGAGCTGCTTTGTTTTATTGTTAGAAGCCGGCTTGATATGCTAATTGACACCCGCCGAGATATCTAAAAACCATGCTGTTCTTCTTACAGAAATCTAACCTGACATTTTAAAAGTAGATGTATATCTCTCATTCTTCATTTTGTGTCTGCAAAATTTCTCTCTTTCTTCTCTGTCATTTTTATTTTTCTTATAATGCAAGACAAATGGCCAATACATACTTAAAAGCCCCAGATCGCATTGTCTTGACAACATGAATAGTGCCGTTGGGCATTTTCCCGAATGAAGGCGGCGCAAATACAGTGTTCCAAAAGAATAGCAATTTCATTTTTCTTCTTTATTTCTTCCTCTTCTCAATCATCTAAACAAATTAGAATAATTTTCTATTTCGCCCACATTTGTTCACCATTATTCAATGAAAACGAAACAGTGAATTTGGATTAAAGGAACTTTTCTGTTGGAAACCTTTGTGTGGGTATTCACAAGACCTTTCGAGAAAGAAACCGGTTTAGCAAACAAAATATAGAAAGGAACATATTTGGTTATGAACCTTATGACACTATAAGGCAATTGAAAGAGGCACATCACGAAAATTTTAAGATCTATCATTGGATTAAAAAGTCACTGGGCAAAGAGAAGAATCGTCAGCGTTGTAACGCTCCAAAACTCACATGGACAAAACGTCACTAGAATAATTGTACCTTAATTTAAAAAAAAGGTTTAATTAATTGTACTTTTAGCGGAAAACATAAAGATTTAATTTAAGAATTGACTTAGGAATTTTTTCTTTCCTAAACAATATAATTTTTCATGCATATTACCCTATTTTCTTACATGAGCAATGTTATGCATGTGTTTACCAAATAAATGAAAGGGTTTTATACAAATTTCCGTGTAAGCACATCTTTTAAACAATAAATAAGACTAAGCAGTTTTCTTTTTCTATTTCACATGGCAAGTAACAGCATATATTCTTTTGTATATTTATCGACTTCGAAACTTCAAGAAATTTTAAGGTAAAGTAGGAAGCCTCATATAATATAACATATCCAAAAATTGGGTTCCATCGATGACATATGAGGTACTAAAATTTTTTTCAAAACCCCACAACGATTTTGTTTAGGGGAAAAATCAGCACAATTTACTTAGAGAGACATAAAATTCTACACACTTCGGATTGACATGGTTTTAAGTTTATCTAGTAGCTAATCCATGATGCTATCAAGGCCTACAGATATCATCCTAAATTCCAAGAATGAATTATGAATTTTTGAAGTCAAGGGCAAAAGCAAATTTTTTAAAAAAACGGCAACAATAAACTTTTATCTCTAACATTAAATTTATTATTATTATTATTATTATTATTATTATTATTATTATTATTATTATTATTATTATTTTGGTGAGAAATGGAAACTTGTAAGTTAATTTCTATTAACCATAACTAATTTATGAAAAGATTCTTAGAGTAATTCCATAAATGATCTTCATCTAAATCTATTTATTTGAAACATGTAAATATTTTCCCCCTTTTCCATATTCAACTAAAAACGTTAATTTACCTTGCTTCTCCATAACATGCTGCACATTCACTACCATCATCTACGCCCCAAGTACAACGAATCAACATGTAGGAAAGGAATAAATTCATTAGTTGAAACTCAATAGACATCGTCGGTATATTTCGTTATCAAATTAGAATATTCAAACTATAAATTTATACTGTCGTACGTAGATGAATTTCTGAAAAAATCCAATTTCTATAGAATTGTCATAATACGAAGAGCCAGAATATAATCATTTTATATAATCATATAATAGGGCCGAAACACCGTACTTGAAGGCACCAATTCATTCATATTTGAAAGCGAAATAACCACTTGTACATCTAACTACCTTAATTTGAAGCTTTAAAATGGATGAAATTGGACGGTGAATATTGTTTCCCAACAATAGCTAATAGTTAAAAAAATCTACCTCTCTTTTTTCTCTCTTACTTTTGGAAATTTTTCTTGTTCATAATGTGTACCTCCATTTTGTAAATTGTAAATAGATACATATAATGGGGATATGAATGGTTTAGGGGAAATGAGAAGTTAAATCCTTAAAGGAAGATAGAAAAAAACCCCTTGTTTGAGCCACATTTTTGAATAGTGTATTGATGGAAAATGTGTGGTTAAAAAATAAAGAAAAGTTATGAATTTGTGTGTAATATTATTTTATTGAAAAATATGCGATTGAAGTGAGATTAAATCACTGTTCAAGAGTATATTTTGATGGAAAAATGGGGCTCAAACAAGGGCAAAATGAGTCTTTAACTTATTTTTCCCTTGCTTTTTACTTACTTAATAGAATAAGGAAATAACAATACAAATCCTAAATAAAACTTTAAATCCTCTTTTACTTATAATTTGGTCCTTTTGCAAAATAATGTGTGCAAATCTAGTTGAAAATACTTATCATACAAAAATAAATTTTCATTGTTTGGTCAAATCTTTGGAAAACATTACATTCCCTCCTACCTTAAAATAATTTTTCTTTTTAAAAATAACTTGCACGGTTGCTTCTTGAACTTCCATAGACTTAAATTTATTTAAGTGGAAATTACATGGGTCCAAGCCTTTTAAGTTTACAATGCAAACTTCAATCATGAAGGTTTTTTAAGCATAGTTCAAGTATTGAGTTTTATTAATTAAATATTAATTATTTTAATATTTAATAATTAATATTAATAATAAAATAGTAATCGAAGTCGTTCTTTCTCTCACTTTTCCCCCACTGCACCCACTATCTCCGGTTATTTCATTCTCACTCTAACCATTTCTATTACATTTTCCTCTTGTAATTTCCATTGGTCTCTATATTTCCAACCAAAATCGTTATATTCATTATATATTCCATTAGTTATTGGTAGAATATATTCATAGACAATTGAAGTTTTCATTGGCGATGTAAATGGCAAAATCCAAGGGTGCAGAAAGGGAAATTAATGTTGAAAAGTCGTTATAAAGAAGATGCAAGAGGAAGGGAGAGGGGAGCCTCGAAAAAACCCTACTGAAAAAGCACGCAGTAACTATACGAAAAGGGTTATCGAAGAATGTTATTTCATTCCTTTTTTTGTTTTTAATCTAAGTGATATACATGTGTACAAAAATGGTTGGATAGGATGTATTGAAGATCAATTGGAGAAACGTGATCGTTACCCTATTCGACTATATTCGTGATTGGAATGGGTTAGGGTTTAGAAATTGAATCCCATTTGTCATTGAAATTGATTTTTCCTTTTTAACTTTATGACTAATTTGTATTCTAACCATGAAGAGGCTACATGTGACCATGATGTGCGAATGTGATCGAAATTGTTATGAATCTGTGGCTTACTGCATAATAGTATATCATGCTTGTGATCGGATTGGAATGCGATGGTATTTTGCTTTTGTAATGTGTTATGAATTTGTGTTTATTATTATTATTATTATTATTATTATTATTATTATTATTATTATTATTATTATTATTATTATTATTATTATTATTATTATTATTATTATTTTGGTGAGAAATGGAAACTTGTAAGTTAATTTCTATTAACCATAACTAATTTATGAAAAGATTCTTAGAGTAATTCCATAAATGATCTTCATCTAAATCTATTTATTTGAAACATGTAAATATTTTCCCCCTTTTCCATATTCAACTAAAAACGTTAATTTACCTTGCTTCTCCATAACATGCTGCACATTCACTACCATCATCTACGCCCCAAGTACAACGAATCAACATGTAGGAAAGGAATAAATTCATTAGTTGAAACTCAATAGACATCGTCGGTATATTTCGTTATCAAATTAGAATATTCAAACTATAAATTTATACTGTCGTACGTAGATGAATTTCTGAAAAAATCCAATTTCTATAGAATTGTCATAATACGAAGAGCCAGAATATAATCATTTTATATAATCATATAATAGGGCCGAAACACCGTACTTGAAGGCACCAATTCATTCATATTTGAAAGCGAAATAACCACTTGTACATCTAACTACCTTAATTTGAAGCTTTAAAATGGATGAAATTGGACGGTGAATATTGTTTCCCAACAATAGCTAATAGTTAAAAAAATCTACCTCTCTTTTTTCTCTCTTACTTTTGGAAATTTTTCTTGTTCATAATGTGTACCTCCATTTTGTAAATTGTAAATAGATACATATAATGGGGATATGAATGGTTTAGGGGAAATGAGAAGTTAAATCCTTAAAGGAAGATAGAAAAAAACCCCTTGTTTGAGCCACATTTTTGAATAGTGTATTGATGGAAAATGTGTGGTTAAAAAATAAAGAAAAGTTATGAATTTGTGTGTAATATTATTTTATTGAAAAATATGCGATTGAAGTGAGATTAAATCACTGTTCAAGAGTATATTTTGATGGAAAAATGGGGCTCAAACAAGGGCAAAATGAGTCTTTAACTTATTTTTTCCCTTGCTTTTTACTTACTTAATAGAATAAGGAAATAACAATCCTAAATAAAACTTTAAATCCTCTTTTACTTATAATTTGGTCCTTTTGCAAAATAATGTGTGCAAATCTAGTTGAAAATACTTATCATACAAAAATAAATTTTCATTGTTTGGTCAAATCTTTGGAAAACATTACATTCCCTCCTACCTTAAAATAATTTTTCTTTTTAAAAATAACTTGCACGGTTGCTTCTTGAACTTCCATAGACTTAAATTTATTTAAGTGGAAATTACATGGGTCCAAGCCTTTTAAGTTTACAATGCAAACTTCAATCATGAAGGTTTTTTAAGCATAGTTCAAGTATTGAGTTTTATTAATTAAATATTAATTATTTTAATATTTAATAATTAATATTAATAATAAAATAGTAATCGAAGTCGTTCTTTCTCTCACTTTTCCCCCACTGCACCCACTATCTCCGGTTATTTCATTCTCACTCTAACCATTTCTATTACATTTTCCTCTTGTAATTTCCATTGGTCTCTATATTTCCAACCAAAATCGTTATATTCATTATATATTCCATTAGTTATTGGTAGAATATATTCATAGACAATTGAAGTTTTCATTGGCGATGTAAATGGCAAAATCCAAGGGTGCAGAAAGGGAAATTAATGTTGAAAAGTCGTTATAAAGAAGATGCAAGAGGAAGGGAGAGGGGAGCCTCGAAAAAACCCTACTGAAAAAGCACGCAGTAACTATACGAAAAGGGTTATCGAAGAATGTTATTTCATTCCTTTTTTTGTTTTTAATCTAAGTGATATACATGTGTACAAAAATGGTTGGATAGGATGTATTGAAGATCAATTGGAGAAACGTGATCGTTACCCTATTCGACTATATTCGTGATTGGAATGGGTTAGGGTTTAGAAATTGAATCCCATTTGTCATTGAAATTGATTTTTCCTTTTTAACTTTATGACTAATTTGTATTCTAACCATGAAGAGGCTACATGTGACCATGATGTGCGAATGTGATCGAAATTGTTATGAATCTGTGGCTTACTGCATAATAGTATGTCATGCTTGTGATCGGATTGGAATGCGATGGTATTTTGCTTTTGTAATGTGTTATGAATTTGTGTTTTGGAATATGTTCCCAATCCATTGTGTTATGAATCTGTGACCATGATGTGTTCTGAATGGGTTACGTATCTGTGACTATGATGTGTGGGGAAGACGAGGCATAGCAAAGGCTAAGGCAATGGAAGCAAGACTGAGTCCCTGTGGAGAAGGCCAATTTTGCTTTGGTATGAATCTGTGGCTTGACTGCATAAATTGCATAACAGTATGTTATGCCTTTGAGCTTATTGAAATAGGTTGAGGTTTTACTTTTGTAATGTGTTATGAATTTGTGTTTTGGAATGTGTTCCAAATTCATTGTATCATGAATTGTGTATTGGAATATATTCCCAATCCATTGTGTTGTGAATCTGTGACCATGATGTGTGAATGTGTTATGAATATATGGCCTGACTGCATAACAGTATGTTATGCCTTTGAGCTGACTGGAATGGGTTGGGGGTTTCTATTTCGGAATATTATAAATTTGTGTTTTGGAATGTGTTCTCAAATCAATGTTTTATGTATCTATCAACACGATGTGTTCTGAGTGGGTTATGAATTTGTGACCATGACGTGTCAATGTGTTATGAATTAGTGGTTTAACTGCATACCGGTATGTTATGTCTATGACCTGACTGGAATGGATCGGTGGTTTTGCTTTTGGAATATGTTCTCAATCTATTGTGTTATGAATATGTGACCATGATATGTTCTGAATGAGTTATGAATCCTTGATCATAACGTGTGAATGTTTTATGAATCTGCATAATGTGACTATAATGTCACCAACATTTTATAAATATGTGGTCTCAGTGCGACTTTATTTATGTCTGTGACCTTGTTAAAAAATGTGTAACAACGTGATTTTTAATACAAGCATTTAACATTGTGTCTATACTTAATGTAGGTTTGGAAATTCAAAATACCAGAAGAGTGCTAGTTTCCAGGAAAGATTATAACCTCAGTCAGTAAGGGTGTTCTAACCACCATTCAGACAATGTTAAGCCAATGACAGACACTTATATTGATGGACACCTGCTTTGCCCATTTATTGGATTGCCATGAAATTGTGATACAACTGCAATTGATTCACTAGTTCCTTATGAGGCAGGTTTATCACCTGAATGACCAAGAAATGTGGTTTTATGTGTCCGAGCGATATGTCTGGTTCTCTATATCAGACGAGCAACCATCATTTGCCAAGTTGGAAGGACCTGACTGATACTTTAATCCTAATGCAAAGTTTCAGTAATCATTATGTACTTAGTAATCATCTGTTGACATTAAATTTCTCTAATCTATATCGTTCTGCAGATTGAGATTTGTGATTTGGAACCCTCGAAAACTGAAATGGCTATGCCATACATGAATCGCGTGCAGTACAAAAAGCCAGTTCAACCAAAGTTCTCACGTGACAGCCGCAGAGATAAGAGTAGGATAGAAAGGTCAGTTGATCGTACCGGTATGAGTGGAAAGTCAAGTCCATCAGTGCTATTGCTAACAGACAGTAGTGTTTGACAGGCTCGTGTTCCCGACGACAACGATGATGATTTCGTTGATCCTCCTCTAAGATGGCAGGAGACATCTCTCCTTGAAAAATCCCTGATTGAGGAATGCTCGTTAGTTGCTCATCATTCTCCGAAGGAACAACAATCTCATGAGGCTCAATGGTGTGATGTAAGTTGTTAATTTATTTAGCTGTAAAACAATTATATCATTGGTCATAGACCATTAGTTTCAAGTCATATGTGGTTTAGATCAAGTCACAAATGACACATTTGTGTTGTTAGTGTGCAATATAAGTTCCTAGTGGTCACAAGTCATATATAATAAGTTTAATTGTTTTATCAGATGTTTGAGGAGTTGAGGATACAAATATCTGAATTGAAGTCCTAGAATAAAGTGTTAATTGGGGAGCCTGATGAATTAAGTCTCAGATGTCATCAGTGAATACTGAGCAAACGATGAAGATGAATTACATAGTCCAAATGCAATTTGGCATAAAAAGTGACTTGATAGAGATGAGGACAAACATGCAATTTCTGTTAGAAACAGTATCAAACAATGATTTCTAGTTCTATGGATGTAATTATAAGACGGTTTGGTCATAAAAAAAGTGGTCATGGAGTTGGAGATAAAGATCTTCTAGTTGTTGGAGGATTTGATAAGACCCAGGAGGTAGTTACATTACATTTCCACATTTCGACAATAGTTACTTTTGACATTTGAAACATTCTCTTATTTTGTGTACAGGTAAAAATTGTGGAACTAAATGTTGACGGGAAAGGAAATGGCAAAATGGGCCCAAATGATGATTTTAGTCTGTCGTATACTCTTGAATCACCATCATTTGGTTGGGGTTGGATCTACACAACCTGACATTTTACATTTCGAAGACATTCAGAAGCATGTAGATTCGATAATATTGGATGTGGTGACAGCAATTAAAAATGTTGATACCGAGGTATTCATAAATTTAAGATTCACACAACACGTAGTTCATAGCTAGTAAATTATCATAGGTCACAGATCACACTCATATGCTGGATATTCACAGGTCACAAATCACACTTATATGCTGGATGTTCACTGGTCACAGATCATAACTAGTAAATGGTTATAGGCACAGTTCATATGCTGCATGCTAAATTAAGATGTGACTTGTCACAAATTCAGGATTCACAAAATGCATGTACTGGTAAATGGCCATAGGTTATAGGTTACACATATACTTACTAACCACATCACAGTCAGTTCTTAGGTCATACTTCATCTGCTGGATGTTCACAGGCCACAGTTCATAACTAGTAAATGGTTGTAAGCTACAGTTTATATGTTGCACGCTAAACTGAATAAATGTACACAGTTTATATGTTGCACGCTAAACTGAATAAATGTACATAAACTAACTTGTGACCTGTTACAACGTTACTCAGGGATCGCTTACTGCTGAACCAACTTCCGAACTGTCAGTTAAGCGAGTCTCAAGGCATGCGAAGATGTTGTAGTCTCCATTTGTAGCTGAGAAGGAAAGTTATTCAAACATGATGATAATGTTGTTTTTGAAAATTACAAAGGCCACATTGATGATGTTGATAGATTAGCATTCATGGGTTAATTGCAAATAGGGTACAAACCAAAAACCAAGCATGTTTATTTCGTATCCATTTGTTAATTTTAATCAATAACTTACTGTAACACAATAACTTAATTTTTCATATTGGTCATAGGAAAAAGTTTACCGATGACGATGATAGTATCAAACCTGCTTTTGTTATTGGTTCATGCCCAGTAGGTCATAAGTCCTGGTTCTACTAACTTCTAAATTCAGAGTCATCTTTGACCAGTTCGATATTATTACATTTCTCTACTCATATAAGTCTAATTAGTCACAGAACGTATATACAGTTCACAAATAGCAAGACACAGTTACCTCATCGTGTGTACACAAATTGTAGTCCATAGTCACAAATTCCTGTTATATCTTGTTTAGATAGATGGTTCATATAAACAAGTCCCATTTCACATTACTGAGATTTTTTTCCTTTTTATTGAAATAGCACATGGATGCATGCTTTTATTACATTCGCTAGGTAGCAAAACTTAGCAACAAAGTGATATTTAGAGCTACAATGATCGACTCCTAGTTTCAGAATAAGATCAAAGACATATACCCTGCTTTCCTAAAGGATCCTAATGTTCTGATGTCAGAGTCTAGCCTTATTGATGTTGTAATAGGTCACAGCCTTCCGTTGAGTACACCGCGGGCCGATGTTGACTATGTGTTCATGTCATTACTGCCCACCAACAAAGATCACTGGATGCTTGGTTTTTTTACAATTCAGAAGCCATACGTTGATGGTGTTCAATTCATTAGGCAAAAGTTGCCGTGACTGGAAAGTTGTACAAGGTATCGAGCCATTTGTAAAAATCTTGCCTGCTTTAATGAATAATCTTGGAATTTCAAAAAAGGACCCTGATTATCATAAACCCAATTGCAATGAATTGAAGGTTACTATCGATAGTACCTACCTTAACAGAAAAATGGGTAAATTTGTGACAAAGAGTACAATGTGTATAACTTTTAAAAAAATCCATTCGTAACATTTTGTCTTGTACTGTTTTGCAGTCACGATTGCGGGATCTTTGTGATTTTATATGCGTTATATATCTTCTGTGAAGACAGAGAGTCCATTTCACATACATTTGATGATAGCAAGTGTAGAATGGCCATTGCCACACTGCTGTAAAGCATCCAGAGATATACGTGAAGAGGGCGAGGCAACCTACAAAAGGGGAGGAGATTGTCATGGAATGAAAATAGGCTGTGAAATATATAAATGAAGTTGATGCTATAGTTTTGTACATGTTACAAATATTTGTATTTTCTGCTGAATGGAGGTGATTGCAATGAATACTAACTTGTTACTGTAAGCTTTGATTTTTAATACATAAATGCTACATGTTTCTGCTCATAATATTATCTTGGTTATATATTATTGCAACAATTCAAATTTGTTTTAGCTCAAAATATTACATGTCTTTGATGTCTGATAACCATGTCATAACAAAAACATTGCATTTCACAGGTCCTTGGATATTTTACGTCTCTTATGTGACACAAGTCACTTCTCACACAACACAATACATTGCATTTCTCATGTATAGAGTCTGATGTGTCATATGACACATGTCACAAGTACACAACACAAGACATATATCTGTTGAGACAGCCACATGTTAAACCACATAGGACATAAGTCACATGTTACACAACACATCATATATATTTGCTGGAGAAGATAGTCACATATATGTCACTTTTGTTGTAAAGGTAGTCACCTATATGTCTCACACCTCAGGTCACAGGTAGTTATGAGATAGAATTGAATTGAAACATGTATTTTGATGTCTGATGACCATGTCATAACAAAAAAATTTCATTTCTCCAGTGTATCTTGATATCTGTCATATGATGCAGATAGCATGTCATGGAACATAGAACACATATCTGTTGGAAAAGGTTACGTGTTATGATAAATATGTCCCATTTTATGACCTGAATTGAAGTTGTAGTCAAATATATGTAACTCATAAAACAGGTCACATCTGGTTATCAAACATCTATAGAATTCAAACATAGGTCACAGTTTCTTATCATAACAACTGTGCAGATGTCGAAACTCATTTGTACTTGAAAACATAATGGTCACAAGTAATTTCATTGTACTATTTCAATGAATGCTTGAAATAAAAGAATATGATATATCTATAATCTATATGTATCATCTTTTGACTTTTACTTTCATTTGTGTTACTTTCCCTGTCATGCTAGTTTAATGGAGCCACACTTGAGTATCTTCTACAGTTGTGACCATGTCCTCCACAACGATCACATTTTATTGTTGGTTTCCCTTCTTTGGATGATCTTTTCTTCTTCTCAGTAGGTCTTCTAAAACTCCTCTTCTAGTTATGAATTGACACAATTTTGGATGGTACTTCTTCAGGCACTGTCCATTTATTCTGATTCCCAATAGGATATATAGAATACTGGTATTTATTTACGTAAGCATCTCTTGTGTAATAATAAGAACAGTAAGCATATGGATCCTTCCTTGTATTTTCAATTACAATCAAGGCATGAGGACATGGTAACAAATCAACTTGTAGCATCCTGCATCTACATGTACGTTGTTCAATATCAACAAAAAAGGTCGACTTTTTGTCGCTGACAAAAAATACTGACTAGTTGGAAAGAGATATTTGTGAGAATGTAAAAACAGTAGTAGTATCATGTCACATTTGTGATATCACAGGTTAATATATCAGGTCACATGCATTTATATTCATTGCACATACACTTAGGTCCAGGTCACATATGCAAATGGTGCATACAAATATCTTCTGTCACAAATGTACAGTTCATGTCACATGCATTTATGGTGAGTCACATACATGAATTTTAGTGTCAGAGTAATAAAGTTACCCTTAAGTGCCTTAACTCTATACTTATTTTCCTCATCCCCTTCTCATACTTGCTTGACAATTTCGTAAAAGTTCCACGTGCGTCATCTCTATGTTTACAAAACTAAGATTGTACAGTTTGCCACAATAACTCTTAGCAACGTGGCTGCCTTTGTCACGGTATTAACTGATTCTACGATGTTCGAAGTCATTTTAGAGTATCTGTTTGCTGGCATATGGATTCGTGACCACTTTTCGAGTCTAACATCTGCCTGCAAATACATGTCATATTGATTAATATCATATAAATGACATACGTGACCAATTTTTTGTATGTGAAAATGTCATCAGACGTAGTATACTACCAAGTAACCAGTAATCTTCTCATTCATTGTGTCAAGTTGTCGCATGTTATATTCAAATTCTTCTAATGTATAAACGCGGACAACCGAGTTGAATGCTTGTGTAACATTTTCACAAGATTTCCCATAATAAGATTTCAAGTTTTGCAACAAATGATACGTACATAATCCCATGATAAGTCCCAGGATATACATATTCTATTGTATTTTTTTATACTCATGTGACGGTCCGATACAAAACATAGTCCTTCTTTGTGCTTTGATTTTTAATACATAAATGCTACATGTTTCTGCTCATAATATTATCTTGGTTATATATTATTGCAACAATTCAAATTTGTTTTAGCTCAAAATATTACATGTCTTTGATGTCTGATAACCATGTCATAACAAAAACATTGCATTTCACAGGTCCTTGGATATTTTACGTCTCTTATGTGACACAAGTCACTTCTCACACAACACAATACATTGCATTTCTCATGTATAGAGTCTGATGTGTCATATGACACATGTCACAAGTACACAACACAAGACATATATCTGTTGAGACAGCCACATGTTAAACCACATAGGACATAAGTCACATGTTACACAACACATCATATATATTTGCTGGAGAAGATAGTCACATATATGTCACTTTTGTTGTAAAGGTAGTCACCTATATGTCTCACACCTCAGGTCACAGGTAGTTATGAGATAGAATTGAATTGAAACATGTATTTTGATGTCTGATGACCATGTCATAACAAAAAAATTTCATTTCTCCAGTGTATCTTGATATCTGTCATATGATGCAGATAGCATGTCATGGAACATAGAACACATATCTGTTGGAAAAGGTTACGTGTTATGATAAATATGTCCCATTTTATGACCTGAATTGAAGTTGTAGTCAAATATATGTAACTCATAAAACAGGTCACATCTGGTTATCAAACATCTATAGAATTCAAACATAGGTCACAGTTTCTTATCATAACAACTGTGCAGATGTCGAAACTCATTTGTACTTGAAAACATAATGGTCACAAGTAATTTCATTGTACTATTTCAATGAATGCTTGAAATAAAAGAATATGATATATCTATAATCTATATGTATCATCTTTTGACTTTTACTTTCATTTGTGTTACTTTCCCTGTCATGCTAGTTTAATGGAGCCACACTTGAGTATCTTCTACAGTTGTGACCATGTCCTCCACAACGATCACATTTTATTGTTGGTTTCCCTTCTTTGGATGATCTTTTCTTCTTCTCAGTAGGTCTTCTAAAACTCCTCTTCTAGTTATGAATTGACACAATTTTGGATGGTACTTCTTCAGGCACTGTCCATTTATTCTGATTCCCAATAGGATATATAGAATACTGGTATTTATTTACGTAAGCATCTCTTGTGTAATAATAAGAAGAGTAAGCATATGGATCCTTCCTTGTATTTTCAATTACAATCATGGCATGAGGACATGGTAACAAATCAACTTGTAGCATCCTGCATCTACATGTACGTTGTTCAATATCAACAAAAAAGGTCGACTTTTTGTCGCTGACAAAAAATACTGACTAGTTGGAAAGAGATATTTGTGAGAATGTAAAAACAGTAGTAGTATCATGTCACATTTGTGATAAATATGTCACAGACATATATCTTATGTCACAGGTTAATATATCAGGTCACATGCATTTATATTCATTGCACATACACTTAGGTCCAGGTCACATATGCAAATGGTGCATACAAATAGCTTCTGTCACAAATGTACAGTTCATGTCACATGCATTTATGGTGAGTCACATACATGAATTTTAGTGTCAGAGTAATAAAGTTACCCTTAAGTGCCTTAACTCTATACTTATTTTCCTCATCCCCTTCTCATACTTGCTTGACAATTTCGTAAAAGTTCCACGTGCGTCATCTCTATGTTTACAAAACTAAGATTGTACAGTTTGCCACAATAACTCTTAGCAACGTGGCTGCCTTTGTCACGGTATTAACTGATTCTACGATGTTCGAAGTCATTTTAGAGTATCTGTTTGCTGGCATATGGATTCGTGACCACTTTTCGAGTCTAACATCTGCCTGCAAATACATGTCATATTGATTAATATCATATAAATGACATACGTGACCAATTTTTTGTATGTGAAAATGTCATCAGACGTAGTATACTACCAAGTAACCAGTAATCTTCTCATTCATTGTGTCAAGTTGTCGCATGTTATATTCAAATTCTTCTAATGTATAAACGCGGACAACCGAGTTGAATGCTTGTGTAACATTTTCACAAGATTTCCCATAATAAGATTTCAAGTTTTGCAACAAATGATACGTACATAATCCCATGATAAGTCCCAGGATATACATATTCTATTGTATTTTTTTATACTCATGTGACGGTCCGATACAAAACATAGTCCTTCTTTGTGCCCATAAACTTTCCTAAAGTTCTCCAAAAATCATCTCCAAGATTTATCGTTCTTATTGTCTCCAATTCCAAAAGCAAGAATATATATGCTGTTATTTGCTCTTGAGTACATGCTGTGAAAATAGTACCTCCATAATGACCATTCAAGTAAGTACCATCAACCACAACCATGGGTCTATAATGCTCCCATCTTTGTATTGATGCACTAAGTGCCATACTATATTTGAACCTATTGTGATTATTCACTTCAAGTTCTGTGATCATACCAGGATTCTTTTGTTGGAGCATGTAGAAGAAGTTTGGTATTTTACCAAATGATTCGGCTGTATTACCACTAATCATTCTCAAAGTTTGTTCGCGAGATCTCCAAACTTTCGAATAATTCAAATAAATTTCGAAAGTATGCACCATATCATTGCATATATCCTTCGGAGTATATATAGTACGTGACAATGTGTATTTATATTTAATGATAGATAACACAACCGAAGTTGATACTTACATGTGTAACCCCAACACTATATTTGATGGATGACGTGTTATTGCAAGCACCCAAAAATAATAAAATATACACTTCCAAAAAATGTATGCAGTAGTGAAAGTAAGGATCGTTCCCATGAAAAGTGATTAGTCTAATTTTATGCAATGTTAACAATAACGAGTGATTTTGTTTGTGATGAAATCAATTCTTACTAAAAACAATGCAGTTTAATAAATTGAATTAAATCAATAGAACGAATCTTGATCCAAGTCAATATCCACCGTAGGAATTTCAAACTGATCATGGATCTATGAATGATTATCAATTTATATTTTTGCATTCATCGCTGTAATTTATTTTTTCTATTTCTCTTTAGTTGTAACTAATCGGAAAACAAGCGATCCAATCAATCCTTATTATTAAATAACCCAAGAAAAGCACTTAAGATTTAATTTAATAATAGCATTGAAAACTAGAGAAATCGATGAAACTAAACAACACAATCACACGTGGTTATGTTTAATTTAATCAAATATCCTTCATAGAATTTAATAACCTCTAAAGCAGCGGTTAATCAAACTCTAGTTGCTTCATAATGTCAAAGATATTAAACAATTACGTATTTGTTCTTTAAACAAGTAATTGATTGTGATACATGAATATCTAATAGGCCTCTTAGAATTCATATATAACAACTATGAAATCATGCATAGAAAAATATTCAATACATAAGATATGAATGAAAATAATGAAATTTATTTAGATCTCACAGTTTGAATCGTTCGTAGGCTTCAATATCCTTCGATCAAGAGATGATATTTAGCAATACATCAATAATTATTAAGCAAAAAGAGAGAAAAGTCTATGGTCCGTTCTTCGCCTCCAAATATACGTAGAATATAAGATTTTTAGGTCAAAAAGGAGGTTAACTTCGTTCTGACGTCTTTAGGTATATATATGATATTAAAAATATTGTTTCCATGTAGAATTTCATTAGAATGAGAAAACTGGCCCGTTACAGAAATTTTGGCCTACGCTCGCAAGCCATACATTTCATTGTGCGCGCCACTTTGTTGTTTTGCTCTCTGTATGCAAGCATAAGATCTCGCTCCGCGCCACTTTAAGGCCCAGCGCGTGCAGTATAAAATAATTTCAATTGTTGCACTTTGATCCCTGAACATTCATCTTCTCTTTTCTTTGCTTCTTTTTCTTGTTTTCCTTTTTCTAACAATTTGAGTGTTTCATCAATTGATCTTCAAATCTTTCACTCATTCGTTTTGCCTTCCGGTTCAACTTTTGGATAATCGCATTTTAGTCCTTCAACTTTTGATTTCTTTCACTTTAGTCATTTTTCGCTCTTTTCTTCTAATTTATGCCATCATTATCTATTTGTAACCTAAATCAAAATATAAGGGTACTTATTACATTTAGGCGTTAATTAATCACAAAACACCAACATTAATGGATGAAAAACATGACATTTTATGTTTTATCTATGGACACGTATGACTAACAATCTTTCGAACCTTAAATAGATTCGTTTTACCCCATTTTGATGATGTACATATCCAACTACATCCAACATGTGAATACCTTACAACATATTCTTTCTTGTTAGATCTTTCAACCATAAACTCAAACACGTTCTGTATGGCAAAAAAGGACAGGCTCAGTTTCAAAATATCTTTATCACGGACGACCCTTCCTTCTGCTACCTCCCTAGCATCAACTACTGATACAATTGTGACTTTAGTGTCACATATGTAACCCATTGCTTTAATTGATGCTTCGTATATGTCTGATGTCATGTCCCGCAACGTACACAGCTCACCACTAGAATGTGCATTAATTGGCACTGTGGTAGATGTATTATCAATTTCTGCATCTGTAACATCAATTATTAATGGATATATATGGCAGGTTCACGTTCCATATCCTTTAATAGAATGTATGATAGGTCATTTTTATCCTGATTGCTGGCAAATCATCGTTCATCACATACTTCAATGAAACTGCTACCTTCATAGGATCCAGATCAAATTCTGTCGTAATTGTGTCCATAAGCTTTACATAACTGCAATTGCGGTCCACCAATGCCAACGACGATTGTGATCCATTTAACAAATATACGTGCAAGTACA
Organism: Olea europaea var. sylvestris; assembly: GCF_002742605.1. Lineage (NCBI taxonomy): Eukaryota > Viridiplantae > Streptophyta > Magnoliopsida > Lamiales > Oleaceae > Olea > Olea europaea. Next base: position 46,174 of record NW_019232571.1, read on the forward strand.
CCATTTTCTACAAGTTAAAATTAACATCAATATTGGCCTCGCGATAAAAGTAATACAATTCATAGTGTCCATACAGGTATGCCCATAATATAATACATGTCACATTTTATAAGAACTCAGAATCTTGAAAGCAAATGCAAGACACATACTTATTATATAAAATACAATGCATATGTGCCCAAATTGAATATCACAATGGGTGAAGCATCGGTCACATTTTCAAATAAGTCAGTTATTTGCTACCAAATACAAGTCACATACATATCGAATAGCATACAGGGCACATATACTAAATACAGGTCATATACATATCACAAAGAAGTCTCAAGTGTTCGAATTGAATGTGATAGTGGTGAAATATAGGTCACATACAATACAGGCCACATGTGCTCAAATTGAATACAACAATGGGTGAAACATAGGCACAATTCATTTATTACCACTCTCATATCAAATTCTATCAACTACACACAGCACACGCATGAGTCATATATATGGAAAGTAAGTAATATGTTATGAGAGTTGTGTGACATGTAAATTACAAGTTATGCTGATTATGTGAATGCAAAGTTATCATCGTGTTTAGAGCATTGAATGCATGATTCGAACAATTGAAGTGATTACGAGTAGTTTTGGTCGGCGACGATTGGCACTCGTGCGACTACCATTGATTTTTTTCCTGAAACTGTGACTGTATGATCAATTACTTCCTATAGCATTGAATTTGTGACTACAACATTCGAACCAGGTGAACAAAATAATAGGATTTTACCTGAATTGTCTTCTCCGGCTATTATTTTCAGTTTCTAAAATCTAAGAGGTAATCTGTGACGTGAAATATCAGTGTTCACTTAAATCTTCGAATTTGATATCGAAATCAATCAGCACAATTACCTGCTTCATCGTGAAAACTTGAAATCCAGTTGAATTTTTAATTTTAGAATGTGTTTGTATTGAAGGGAATCCTGTTATACCAGGAAAGCAATTTTTTCCCTTTATTTAAGGCATATTGAAGTAGTATTAAGCTTTCACTTCTTATGTAGGCCGAGCATAAGGTTTGTTTATAAGCTAGGCTCATAGCTGGCACGTGGTGCTAGATCATCACAAAAATTGAACCTAATTTCATTTTATTTTGGGCTTCTACAAGAGCGGTTTCAAAGCGAGATTGTCGTTTGTTTCTCTATCTATCAAAATTTCCTTCTTTGCTTCTTTTGTTAAAATAGGATCATTTTGAAGAATGTGCGGTTAAAAAATAAGAAAAAATTTAAGTTAATGTGCAATATATTTTATAATTTATTGTGAAAATATGTGATTTAAAATGATTTTGAAAAAAAAAAAGCGTTTTAAAATAATGGTAGACAAATAGATGTGAATATGCACAAGTCTCAAAATTTGCAAGTCTAAATTCATTGTTACTGCAATTAAAAAAATACTATTTTTTTTTTTTTACCTAACATGGATTTAAAATTTCATTTTTTAAGTCCTTAGAATTTGATTTTCTTGTTCTAGTTTACTCTACCCATTCTTTAATAATAACTAGTTGGGAAGACGCAGCATCTAAAACTCATTCTATATAACATGGATTGCTATCTAAGAGGAATAGAAGTTGAAAGGTTTATATATGTGATATTGATGTCAAATAAATAGACATTCAAGTTCAAATTAGTATTTAATCTATTCTATGAATTGATATTTAAGCATTATTTATTTTCTTAAAATAAAACAAAATCATGTTTAAACTTAAAAAAAAAATGGAAATGAAATATTGATTTTGTTAGTAAATCTGTCTAAGATAGGGTTAATTCCACCAATGACCACC
>NW_019232571.1:48506-83708 GCF_002742605.1 Olea europaea var. sylvestris
TGATATTTTTTTTTTATAGAAAATATTTTCCTACTTTTAATCACGTATTCATATTCTTCTTAAAAATAAGGAAAATGTTTTCTTTAGGGGGAGGATGTTTTTATTTTCTAGATAATTCATTCATTCTTTCTCTCTCAGCTGTCCCTCCATCTTATCTACCTACCAATACAAAATTGATAACTATAATGTTTTTTAGGTGAAAAATAAAATCAATCAAATACATTTAATTCACAATTTCTAGACAAATGATTTCTAGACAATTCATTCGCCTAGAATTTATTTTATTTCCATGTAAATTTTAGGCTCGCAATCAAACACATCCTATATGATTTTTATATTTATTTGTAAAAAGACTACTTTATCTTAAAAGTAAGGTATTTTGGCCAAATATTTCAGTTTATTCATATGCAAGTTTTTTAAGCTGCACCAAACAATTTTTAAAAGAGTAATTTCATTATTATCGTACCTACGTAGTGCACTTCACCTTTCTAAAATTCGATTTAAGTAATCATTAGTGCCACGCTACTATTATTTATGTAAAAGGAGCAGAATTGGTGACTTCTTACCAACTTTGATATCGAATTGTATTTGACTAACAGTCGAATGTTGATAAACTACAAGATTATTAACTAACAAGCTTTTATGATCCATTGATTAGGATACTTCATTATTTAACTATTAACTAATAACGATAAAATTTTCATGAAAATAATGTTAAATAAAGGGGATTGAACCTTGAAAAGATGAAATAATTGTACCTTTTTTTAAGGATCTCTAAGGTAATAGTTTTGGTGTGTTTCCCAAGTTAGGTTGAAATGCCAAATAGGTTGGTGTCATTATAACCACATGTCATGTTTGTTCTATTCTCTGCCAATGCCACATTTTACCAATTCTTTTACCTGCAAAACTCCATCTTGCTTGTTGCATAATCATGAAACCAAGATATTGGATCCACATGGAGCAATCGATTGAGGTGTCCTGGAGAAAATCCCTACTTAAAATGTTCGAATATTTCAACAAAACATGAAATAAAAGGGACGTAATAAATAACTCATGTTCAAGAAGACGAGATAAATTATCACTTGGCTTAATTGGCGAGAGAATGAGTGGAAGCCTATAAAGGTAAGATCGCGATAAGAGGACGTAAGACTGAATTTAGGAGGATGAGCTCATGTTGTATAGATGAGATCGAGTTTGTGTTGGGATGTTGATGTTGAGTCTCTTTTTATTTTTTAATATTGTATTAATTATTTGAAGTGACTTGATAGTCTGACAAATATTAATGGTTTGTTTGAGCCTCATTTTTATGAGTATATATTTTGTAATAGTGATTTTTTGAAGAATATATAGTTAAAAAGGAGAAAAAGGTTTTGGGTTTATGAGGCCTATGCACGGCAACTAGTGAGATATGGGCCCACAAGAGCCGATTAAGCTACCACTGTCACTCCTATTTGAGGCCTTCGAAATGACCCAAAGCCATGATTGGGGCCGATCGTACTACAGTTGCGGAGTCCTATATTAGCTTATATTTCAAAGGTTATTAAGCATAAGTCGTGATATATCTAATGCAATCACAAAAACTTTTCATTCTTATTTGTATTTTTCACAAAATCCAACCTACACATAATAGTACAACTAAACTTGGGGGACTCTGTTACACCACAATTTCACATGGTGTACACGTTGCGAGTCATGGCCATAAGAGTTGATTAAGCAATTGACATTATTTTTTGAGGCCTTTGAACCGATCCAGAGCCATATGTCGAACCAACTACACTATAGTTGCAAAGTTCTACAAGCGACTATATGGTACAATTCATTTCAAGCACAGACCCACTAATTATTACAAATTGATTGAACATGGATTAAGCCTCCGTTTGTTTCCCATTAAAATGAAAAGTATGACCGTTATTCATCACATCAAACCGTCATATTTGACTTTTTATCTCTTGTGTGGAGTTCATAACGACTATAATTTTCATTCTCATTTTTACATTAATGTGTACCAAATGGGACCTTAAATATTTCACCTACACTGGTTTGCAAATGAACTATGTAAATGGAGAAATATTTGGATAGACGGCCTTGCATCTTGACATTGTGTCTTGTCCCGGAGTACAAGTAACATATTAAGGTGCCATCTATCTTCCAAGATACAATATTTCTATATATCAGTATAATACTGTAATATCATTGTCTACTGGATCAAAGTTCGATTGGAATAACAACACATATTTCAATTTCAGGAAATTTAGAAAATAATTGAGATGTAATTTTTGGGTAGGATGAAGAAATCAATCTGGATTGACCCAAATTGTTTATAAACTTTTCAACTGCATATTTTACTATTTATTTATTTATTTATTTTTTATCAAAGTATACTAAAGTTTTTATAACAAACCCTTCATATTTTAATTTTCCACTCTTTTGGACAAGTGCATGATTTCATATATCAGTGGAGCAGGTAGATGCAATATTTAGAAAAGAGGGCTTTGTGCCCTCAGGACATATCTCCCAGTGGCAAAGGGGAGGGCGGATAAGGCTCAGCGCGGCAGTGTGCAGAGTTCGATTCCCCGCAAGGTGGAATTGACTTTGTTGTAAGCGGGAGTTACCATATGGGTTAACAGCCTTAGCCTATCCATGTGCTCTCCATCCTGGCTCCTGGGAGGCACATCCTGCGATTTACCTCCTCCACGATGGCCCAGGACAGGATCGGTGGAGCTCCTTAAGGTTGGGGTTCAACCTTTAGAAAAGGGGGCTTTGTGTAATTTGAAAATTGAATTAACTCATTTACAGTAGCCCAGAAGCAAGCCCGGGTCATTTTTGTGTCTCGTGGGCCGTGGGTTTAACTTCACCTTTACATCAGGTACCGTATGAGGAAGGCTCGGTCGCGTAGCGTAAGGAACCGTTAATACTTCTCCAGGACGTAAATGCCCTTTCACAGCACAGCTGCCTGGCTTTTCTTTATTAGGCCGCCAAGTATTTATTTATTTGCATAAGAGTCTTCGATTTTATGTTAAAGCAAAAAATTCTGCTTTGTTAGTTTCAATTAAATTTAATTAATTCTTTTTTGAAACCAAAGTTTAATAATTCAGGTTCTTGGATTAAAAGTCAAACAAATTCTTGAATTTACCTGGGTAAACTTTGTTTGAAATAGAATTGATGATTGATTTTGATCCGATTTGATTCATTAGTGTCTTCTTGATCAAATTATTATTATTATTATTTTAGAAGTGAACCGTGTTCACCCCTATCAAGCTCAAGAATTAAAATTTGAATCCTTTATGTATCTTATTATGTTCTCCAGGTCCCCATTTTTTTGAAAACTCAATTTTTAAAAATTCTTTTTTCAACTATACATTCTCAAATAAAATAATATTACACATAAATAGAAAATTTCTTCTTAATTTTTAACCACATAATCTCCAAAAATCACTATTCAACAATACATTTTTCTCTCAAAATGGAACTCAAACAAGAGCTAGAACTAGGGGTGTAAGCGATTCGATTTTACTGGTTTTTGAACGGTTTGAAAAAAAACTCAAACCAAAATCTAACGGTTTGGTCCGATTTTAAACCGTCGGTTTCGCCATATATTTTTTTGCCCGTCTACTTTTATGTTATTAATTTATTGAATTTAATATATATTTATATTTCATTAGTAATGAATTTAAAACAAACTAAGCCCTTATTTGAACCAAATTTTTGGGACAAAAAGATGAAAATTTGGACCATTATTCCACAAGTCCAGTCGCCTTTGTTATCTGCTATTTCATGTGTCGGACCCAACTTCCTCTTCAATAGTAAATTTTCTCATTATGATGATATGAAAAATATGGCTCAAACAGGGGCTAAATATATTTACTATAAATTTAAATATCAACTAAATCAAAGTGAAATCACAATAAACTAAAACATAGTTTTTTTCGTTTTTGTTCATCTTTTTTAGGCTAATGACGATACAATAATATTACAATACAAGTCTACTAAATTAGATATAAGGTCCAAAAAACATAATTATGTTCAACAAGATCTCGTGATTATCATATCTGAAAAAAAGAATACTGATTAAGCAAAGAGAATAACCAACCACAATAATAAAGCAATTGTTTATAATATCTAAACATAATAATTACACAAATTTACGTTTGTATGATGTTACGAAACATATTTAATTTCAGATTCTTACTTTAGTTTGCTCCAAAAAATTATTGAACTGAAACTTTATTTGTAGCAAATATTATCACCGAAGGTTTAGGACCTCTTTGTCTCAAATTTGGTATAATGGACTTCAATTCAACTTTGAAGAGGTGTGAAAAATCTGAAAAAGAAGTGTGGTGCCGGTGGCTCAAAACTGTATTAGGTGTCGACTGTAGTTCATCTAAATTTTGAAGAGGAAAAAGGCTTTTGATAGTTTATGTTAGTCTTGAAATTATTAAATATATATTAGGATTATTCGATAATAATAATAATAATAATAATAATAATAATAATAATAATAATAATAATAATAATAATAATAATAATATATCTGTATTAGAAAATTAGAATTGACAAAAATACTCACAAATAACAAAATTATTGAATTTTACATATTTGAATGAATTTTCAAAAAATTTCATTTTTTCATTTTTTTATTTTTATATATATTTTTCGCCTGCCCGGTTCAATTTTAAACCGCAATTTAAATCTTAAATCTAAACCCAACTATTTTGACCGGTTTGGTTTGGGTCAAAATTATTTCGTTAATCGGGTTCACGTAGCACCAAACCGACGATTTCTAAAATGCGATTTCGATTCGATTTTGCGATTTTTGCTTACAGCCCTAGCTAGAACTGATTTTTGAAAGGACTTTGCTACATGTACATAGGGGGATACATAAGGGTGTCCATAATGAATACTCGGCATTTCTCTATTGGAAGGAGCTCCTGACCCACCGACGTCCCCTCCAATAGGGGGTGTCGGGTGTCCATAATGGACACCCTTATGTACCCCCTATGTACAATAAGATTAATCCTTTTTGAAAATTATCGTCTCCTTATTTTTGTAGTCAAAATAAATTACTTTTAAGGATTGAAAATAGCAAAAATTACGATAAAAACATAAATTCAAAAGAAGCTGCAGGGGTTATGGGCATATATCATGGGTATTATAGGAATACTAATGTGGGCTTACTCTGCCAGGGCCACGTGCCTGTCGAGCCAGTGCACATGCTCCCGTATAAACAGAGCGGAATAAAAGTTCAAAAGAATTCAATCCAAGTCTGACTATTGGGTACTCGCTACTGTCACTCGGCTACTGTAAGAGTTTCTCTCTCTAGCTCCCAACAAACGTTATTGAAAAAAAACCCAGAAAAAATCTCGAGGAGCACAGAGGAAATCGGTCATCGTGATATCTATTCATCGCACTCAGATCTCGAGGTTTAGAACAAGAAGACGAAAAATAAACTGATTCGATTCAGTTCAGCAAAAAGACAGAGCATTTTGATTTTGATTTTTGGGAAAAATAAATTTTGAAATGGAGAAGAACACGCCGGTGAGGAAACCTCACACATCAACGGCAGATCTGCTGACCTGGTCTGAGAATCCTCCGGAATATTCGCCCTCGACGGCCTCTGCCTCCCGTTCATCCGCCCGTTCCCACCAGGTGAAGTTAAATCCATTTCACGGAATTATTTATCTTGCTTCTTTTATTCTTAAATTTAGATGTTTTTGCTTAATTTTGAAATAATGAATTACAGCCATCCGATGGCATCAGAAAGGTGGTGTTTGGAGGTCAGGTTACGGATGAAGAAGTCGAGAGCTTGAATAAAAGGTTAAAGATCTAGCTCAATTTGTGTATTGAATTTACTTGTTATTTCTCAATCTTCAATCTTCATTTTTTTTAATTTTTTTTTTCAAACTGATTTTATGACTCTAATTCGAGCAATAAATGCTATGGTACAAAGAATTTTTTCGCTATTGTTTTGTTGTAAATCTTTGGATGAATTATTATCATATTCACGGTTTTCTCATTTATTATTTCGTTTATAAATTTATTCATGTTTCTCATTTTTGGATTAATTTATTATTATATTCAAAGTTTTTGTCAATGATTGTTCAATTGGCCTTGTTGTTTAGTCAAGAAGTTACTGAATTAGTGAGATCTCTATATACCTCTGTGTTTCTAATATTCTCATTTTGAAAACCTTTTATTGCCATTTCATATCTTACCTAAGTTCTTCAAGTATTGAATTCGATTGACACTCTTGAATTTATGGAATTTAATTCTTTCATCATATCATAAGATTGAACCGGGAGAACCAACATTATTAGCATAAATGAAGAATATTGTAGCATGTAGTTAAATTCTTGATTGATAACAAAAATTAGCTATTCTTGATTGAATCAGACATTATTGGTCTTGATGGTACCACGGGAGCAGATAACGAGTCCATTTCACCTCTTTTCAAACATTTTATATGTTTTAATATGGTTATTGTTATTGTTATCTCAAGATTAAACGCTAATGAGATGAAAAAGCAGTACTTTTTTCTTTTTCATGCAAGCACGGTATAGCTCTTTTATCATTTTCAATTTTATTGGTTCTATCTATCCGTTTTGTACCACTTTCTGTTAAAATTGCTGAAAACTTTTAGTGTTTGGGCCATTCCAGGAAACCATGTTCCGACTATAAAATGAAGGAAATGACTGGCAGTGGCATATTCAAATCCAAGGGTGAAAATGGAGCATCTGAATCTGAGGATACTGAGCAGAACTCGGTGAACAAAACTGGATTACGAATGTACCAGGTATTTGTTTGATATTTTCTGGTTAAGCTAAATCTTGTTATACAATTCTATATGATGAGTTTGGTACATTTATTACCTACCTTTGATGGTTGAATTGTTAATAGCAAGCATTGGCGGGAATCAGTCACATTTCTTTTGGTGAAGAAGAAACAGTTTCTCCCAAGAAGCCAACTAGTCTGCCTGAAGTGGCAAAGCAGCGGGAGTTAAGTGGAAATTTGGAAAGTGAGTCCGAGGCAATGTTGAAGAAACAAATTTCCGACGGCAAAATGAAGGAGCTCAGTGGGCATGATATTTTTGCTCCGCCACCTGAAATTCAACCTCGCACCTTGTCTGCTCGCGCTTTGGCATTACGAGAAAGCGTTACTATTGGAGAACCTGCATCTGTCAATGTAGGCAAATATGCTCATGCTGTGAATGTTGTCATTACGATAGCTCTGATAGCTCTCACTTTTCCTCGTTTCTCAACCTAGAAAATAAAAGGAAAAGCTTATATAATATTTGATGAAAATTGTCATTGGAAAGGTAAAATTGAGAACAGGTTCCGTTAAAGTTTAAGATCGAATGAGTTCAGCCACAAATTGGACGATGTCTTATTTTAATTAATTGTGTATATATCCTTTTTGGTATTGTTGATCCACGTCTTCGTTTTTATGGAATTTGAGACTCTTCATTTTTCTAATTGGTTCTCAATTTTTTTCCCCTCATTTGTAGGGTGCTGGAGGCCTGAATAATGGTGCTTTGAGTGAGGAACCAGTTGTCAAGACAGCAAAGAAGATTCCTAACCAGAAATTTGCTGAGCTTTCGGGCAACAATATTTTCAAGGGAGATACACCACCTGCATCTGCTGAGAAGCCTCTGAGTTCTGCTAAATTGCGAGAAATGAGTGGCAGTAATATATTTGCCGATGGGAAAGCTGAATCTCGGGACTACCTAGGTGGGGTCCGCAAGCCCCCGGGTGGTGAGAGCAGCATTGCTCTGGTGTAACTTGTTAGGTCTAACTCAACTGTTCATTTACCTGTGTCTATCTTATTTAGATGGGATTTGTTTTCTTATTATACATTGTCATCATCCTTTGGCTCTTCTTTGATCTTATTTAGAAGGGATTTGTTTCAATACGATTTGTCCCTTGTGTGGTGGGTTTTGGTATGTTTTAGGGTTGATTAACATGTTGATCAGTGTTATGAAGAGTTGGCTAATTGGATTGTATTTACTGTTCTTTGTTCATGTTAATGAAGTGATTGGCTCTACTGAATTTGGTTAGTTCATTTTGTTTATTTTACTTTAAATATCTTCGACAGTCTCACTAGCTGTTTTAAACTCCTTAGACTCGATGACATTACTGAAAGTTATCTGTTTTTTTTTTAGTCCTCTGTTTGATTTGTTTAAGGGACTTGGAAGTAAGCATTTGTTTACTCATATAGTTTGTGTCCATGCGAAGTATTTGCACATGAACTTGTTCTAATGTGATCCAAGTTACACCAATACTGTAGCTGCATTTTAGGATTCTTGAACGTAGTTTTGAAGGAAGAAAGTGGTGGATGTAGAACCTAAAAACTTGTAAACCAGAGCGCCTCCAAATCCATTTCTTAAGCTATAATCACGGGTCGGTGTCTTGTCACCTCACTTTCAAAGGGTTAACCTGCATTTACTACAACTTTACTGTTTTAGTTTTTGCATTACCTTGTTTATGTCTATTCCGAATTCATTTTTGTATTGATTTGGCGTCGTCTTGACCTGTGCATTGCTCCTTGTCAACAAAATCCTAATGATGTCATCATCATCGTAAGCCTTCTTCGAAAATTTCTCGTGCAGTAGTTTAGCGTCTGATTTTAATAGAGTCAAGTTTACGTTGTCTCCCCCGTTCCGATATGAGCTAACTAGGGGAACCAAAAGTTGAAATAATCAACAATATGATAAATATAACTGAATCCAAATTACAAAACACACTCGTCGCCTTTTATTTAAGTAACTTTTCAATTTATTGAATCCAAACTAACATCTTACCTAATATTTATTTTCCAAGTGCATGTTTGATACACAGTAGGGAGGATGGAACTGTAAAATGAACAAGATTTAACTTCTCTTTCTTCGATAATGTTGTCGAACACTACTCTTCCACCTAACCAAATATAATCTAGTTGTACTCCCGTGGTAATTCTCGATTTATGGTTTTGCACCCACCGATCATGTCTAAACAATATTAATGCCATTACATTCGTCGAGCTCTCAACCATGCTAATAAACTAAAGGATAGATTTTAGATAAATAAAACAACTTCTTTGGAAATAATTATATCAACTCTTCATTTGATTTATATTATTCGGTAAACTCATGTTCGTATAAATGTTGAGAGAAGAACGTGATGAAGATATTGAAAGTAGCTTATTTCATGGACCAGCTTTACTAGGAAGACTGATCAAGAAAGCGCTCTAGGCCAAGTGTATAAATAATATTTGTTGGAGATGCACGTCGCACTTATTTGTGAAGGGAAAAAGGAAAAACTAGAGCTTCACATCCTACAAAATTTTTTGACGCTGAAGCAACTATCAAATGGTATGAAATTATACATTGAATCTTGTACATAAATCAATATTAACCATTCCCGATACAATTTCCATCATATTATGCTCGTGACATTATCAAAGTGTGCGAAACGAAGTATTCAAAGCACAATAGTAAACTAAAAAAAAAAACAAAACTATATAAAAACTAGTGGCATTATTGGGAAACCTTCTAGCAATTCAAGTTTAACTTGACTAGATTTTACCGTGGATGCACCAGCACATCAGAAACATATTGCATGGTGGGCCTTAAATGTGGATCTGAGTGCAGGCATTTAGTTGCAAGTTCAATAATGAACATCAGAATCTCCTCTTCTTCTCGAGTGGGATAGAAAATGCGCGGATCCAAGAAATCTTTCAATTGTAAAGCACAATGATGCGATGGAGGTGTTACATATTCGATGTAATCACAGGGATGCTTTCCTTTGATCACTTCCAATGCTAACACTCCAAAGCTATACACATCAGACTTTTCAGTGACCTTCATCGTGTATGCAAACTCTGTCCAAAAAGCAGCGAATGAATACAATGAAGTCACATATCTATGTTCTTGAAAGGAATGCAAGAAAAAGAAATAGGAAAATGCTACTTGTATAAATTTTTTTAATAGATGGGGTTACATGTGCTGAGCTGGTAAGATTTCACGGATGAATTTAACTTTGTTGTTTGTACAAAAAGGTGCAAAATCTTGCCAAGTCAGCATTCTGTAAGCCAAGTGGTAAACCAGCACGAAAGGAATATTACCTGGAGCAATGTAGCCATATGTTCCTGCAAGAGCGCTCCAATTTGATGAATCGCATTTCAGAAACTTAGCAGTGCCAAAATCAGAAATATGCGCCTTGTACTGTGAATCGAGCAAAATGTTTTTGCTCGATATGTCTCGATGAACAATTGGAGGAGAACAACTATGATGCATGTAAGACAAAGCATGAGCCACGCCTTTCACGATATTTACCCTTTTAGGCCAATTCAATGTTTCAGCTTCTTCATCTATGCTTAGAATTCTGGCCAAACTACCTCTGTCAAGGTATTCATAAACCAAAAACGAGTGTCGAGCATTTGAGCAGAAACCATAAAGTTTCACAATGTTTCGGTGCCTGATTTCTGTCAAAGATTTTATTTCATTCAGGAAAGCTCTATGGTTTGCCATTTCAGACGTGGAATGAAGCCTTTTCACTGCTACTGTCACCACTTCAGGCAAGGAATGAAGTCTTTTTACTGCTCTTGTGTTTTCTAACGGAAGCTGTGCCCTGTAAACCCTTCCACAACTTCCCTCCCCAATGCAAAATTCCGTGTCAAATTCATCTGTGGCCTCTAAGATGTCTTTATACACGAGTCTTCCATTGGATATAGAAAGAAAATCATCATGCACTTCCATTGAATTCCTCTTTCTGTGTTTATACACAATGAAGACCCCGATGAATGCAAATTGAAGTAAAGGAACACCAAGAAGAGGGATTGCAATGATGAAAATGAGTTTGTTGTTATTCCCTGTCTTGTGGTTTTTGCTTTTGCATTGTAGTAGTCCGGCAATATTTCCACACAATCCTTTATTCCCTCGTAGTTGATTGATGGAGAAGTTCTGATAGGATTTTCCAGCATGAACTGGACCCTCCAACTCATTATAGGTTAAATCGATCTCCACAGGGCCATGCATTTCCTGAAAACTATCAGGAATCGGTCCAAAGAGGTGATTTTGGGAGAGGTTTAACCGTTCCAGGCTTGGCATCTTTCCTAATTCAAATGGTATTTTTCCAGTGAGTGAATTATTACTCAAATCCAACTCGGACAGATGAGTTAACGTACCAAACTGAACAGGGATTCTCTGACTTAGATAGTTGTTGCTCAAATTCAAGTGATACAATATCTTGGAGTCTGCTAAATTTCTTGGTATTTGATCTGCCAATCTGTTTCTAGAAAGGTCGAGGTACATCAACTCTGACAGTGATCCCAATTCTTCAGGTATATCTCCAGATAGTTGGTTGTAATTCAGGCGAAGATTCATAAGTAAACTTAACTTCCCAATTTCCTTTGGAATCCCCCCATATAACTGGTTTAAAGAAAGATCGAGTACAAGTATTTGACTTAAATTTCCAAATTCTGGAGGAATGTTTCCTGAAAGTTTGTTCTTTGCAATTCTCAGAATTGCTAGTTGTTTGCTACTACACCAATTGCTGGAGAGTTCACCATAGAATTTATTGTCACTTAGATCCATGAACGTCAAATTTGGATAGACACCGAATTCTTCCGACAGATTCCCAGAAAACTGGTTGTGATCAAATTGGGCTGTGGTCAAATTGGAACAAGTTTTCAAGCTTTTAGGGATTGGACCTGAAAGTCTATTGTTATCCACAGTAAAATGTTGTATTAACCTACCACCACATGACTCTGGCAAATGACCAGAAAACTGATTTTCATCCATTTCCAAGACGACAAGTTTCTTCAGTTTTCCTAGTTCACTTGGAATGGGACCGGAAAGTTGGTTCTGACGAAGGAACAAATATTCTAAATTACTCAGGTCACCTAATGAAGCAGGGATGGATCCAGTTAGATTATTTTCGCTCAATTCTAGTTCACCGAGAGATTTCAAATTCCCCAACTCTGGTGGGATAGGACCAGAAAGGTTATTAGCGTAGAGGTGCAGAATGGTTAGACCCGTAGCTTTGCCTAAAGAGGCTGGGATCAAACCTGTGAGATTATTATTGTTTAAACTCAGGGTTTCAAGTGACTTTAGCTTCCCCAACTCAGGAGGGATCGGACCAGAAAGTTTATTTTTGAAAAGATTCAAAATTTACAGTTGATTCAAGTTCCCTAGAGTGGGAGGTATGGGCCCTGTCAGCATGTTGGTGTCCATGTAAACCTCTAGAAGATTGGAGAGATTTCCCATTTCAGGGGGTATAAATCCAGAAAGAGAATTATTATAAAGATACAAAAAGGTCAAGTTTTTCAAATTGCCAAAAGAAACAGGAATTGGACCATCAAGTTTGTTACTGTACAATGCAAGCTCACTTAAAGACACTAGTTGTCCTATTTCGGAAGGAATCGAGCCATTAAGTTGATTTTCAACCAAATGAAGAGTTCGAAGACCAGTTATTCGGCCTATTTCTGATGGGATGGTTCCTGTAAGCTGATTTGTGGATATATCAAGATAGACGAGTTTTGAGAGTTTACCTATTTGAGGTGGAATGGAGCCAAAAAGTCGGTTGATGCATAAATCGATAAAAGCAGGATATGGGAGAGACGAGAATGGAAACTTATAGAGGGTGGCATAAATACTTGCATTTGTGAGGTTCAGCTTGTTGACACTTCCGTCAATGCTGCAAAAAACTCCAAACCAATTGCAAGGACTACCACTTGCTTTTGGATGAGTCCACGAAGTTAGAATGGAATTGTTCTCATTTTTGAAAGTGGCTTTCCATTTCAGTAAAGCATTTGCTTCTGCAAAAGAAGCAGAAGCAGGTTTAAGACAAACAAAGAAGAGAAAAGGCAGAAACAAGAAAAATGTAAAAATGGGGTACTTCAACATGGTTATTAAACTGGGATTTCGTTTGTGCTTGGATTAATTTTGATGATATGAAACTGTAATTTATAGATGCAAAATTGGAAATAAAATCTACGTATGTAATGGGGTAGAATTTCAAGTCCACTCCCTAAGTACATTCTTGCTGGAAGACAGCATTCTATTACCAAAGACTTTTGAAGTGTTAAGGACCTCTGAAGTCATTGTCTGTCTTTAATGGGCAGAGAAAAAAAAACTGCAAATCCAGGTCTTTATCGGTTATTTTTGTCAAAATTGCCAGCAACTCATTTATTTAGCTACTTCATATTGGTTTATAGTTCTCACCATTTCCTGCAAGCTCAAAAGTTAACAGAACCCCGGCCAAATAATTATTACCAATTTATTTTATTTTTAACTCCTAACCTTCTTTGGAGGAGATAGAATTCAAGTGTGGTCAATGTCTATATGACAAAAAAAAAAAGAAAAAAAGAAAAAAAGAAACTGTGATTAGAAATGGTTGAAAAATCTAGGAAAAATTGCAGCAAAAGCCTTAAACATTTGAGACATTAGCAGACTTTCCCTAAACCTTTCCAAACGCTGCAGATGAGACCCCTTTGGACGGTTTCCATCAAAAATTCTGTTAGTTGACCGAAATTTTGGACTTTGACCACATTTTAATTAATTATACAAAATGGTAACTTTATATTTTTCACTTTAAAAAACTTAAATAAAAAAAAAAAGAATAATAAAACAAAATAAAAAGGAAAAAGACTTCTTCTCCTTCACCCCCAACCCCTAACAATGTCGGTCTCTCTCTCTGACACACCCCACCCCGTGTAACACTACTGGACCTAGACGTGGCATGCACCGATGATAGATACTAACTAAAAGTCGAACCCACTATCAAGGCTATTACAAGTATAATATATCACTTTTTATATATCATTTTGCTAACAGAATTTCGACATTATCTACCGTGTAAACAGGATTAACCAACTTGTGATCAATTTCACACAAATCCCAAACAATAACACAATACAATAAAGATAAGTCGAAACCTCAACTTTTACCAAGAAATAAAATGAAATGTATATATGGATACAAAATATATAGTGAGCCCCATAACTATCTACGAGTGATGCAAAATCACATCTAGGCATGAACATGCGTCCCAAAACACTGACTACATGTTCTATGAAATGAGTCATACTAACAAACTCTGTCATGTGTCTGACTTCAAAATCAAGGCTCAACTCCAAAAAATGCACAGATACTCAACTGCTGCTTGATAAGGAAAAATGTGGAAAAATATATGAGTTAATAGTTCAGTGAGTGGAGAAGTTCAAAATAAATATATTTTTTCATTTATATATTTTTATTGAAAATCAAATTCATATCATTTGATAATTCACAAGCTACCATCATGTAATTATAGCCAAAAAGTGAAATATTCACATAAGGTCATTAAATATCATCACATCAAACGTGCTAAAAATTCACAAAAAATGCACTCTCTGACTGAAATATGTAACTTGCCCCTCGGACTAAGAACTTTTGCCATGGGCCTTTGGCTCCCTCCGAGAACGAAAGTTGGTCTCAAAGATCTCTCATAATCAATTCTAGAATACGGTCAAGACCCCTCAGTGAACTATATGTACATGGTCCAGACCCCTTCATCCCCGGTCCAAGATCCCTCAGTGTAGTATAAAACACGATCAAAACCTCTCAGCGAATTAGAAGAAATATATAATCACAGGTACTTTTCTGGTCGATCTCAAAATCATATCTCATATTTCAATTCACAATATACCATATACAATCTTTGAAATCCCACATGCATCATAATAAAAGATATTTCCATAATAACGATGTAATTCAAACACATAATTGTATATAATTGAACATACTTTAACAATATACTTAATTTATAAATATTTTAAAAATATTTATATTTTTCCACTCACAGAACTATGTACGTTAAAATCAACTCGATTGGTAAACTGTTCCGATATTCGTATCGTCGTCTGAAATATGTTCTAATTTTTAAATCAATAATTAATTATTTTAAGAAATTTCATTAATTAAATAGGTGATACGAAATCTTAATTATTTCACGTTTAGGCGATTTCTAAAGTCTCTTTAATTACTAAAACTAATTTTTCTTTCATTTTACTTAATTTCATAGTTTATTATACTTAATCCTTTCAATAAAATTGAATTTAATCTAACAATCTAACAATTATAAAATCAAACATAACCTTCCAATAAGTAACTTTTTACTTACCTTTCAAAATTGAGAAATTCAAGTCTAATAGTATATAGCACTTTATTCCTAACACATTGGCGAATTTTTTCTCTTTTTTCTTTCTTCTCTTCCTCTTTTTTCTCCCCCCCCCCTCCCCCCTTCTTTTTACTTTCTCTTTTTCTCTCTTCTTCTTCTCTATATCGTTTTACTTTGAGTGTGTATTTTGTGTGTGTGTTATTAATTAATGGTTTGGATAGATTTATAATGGATTGTTTTGAGTGTCCACTGCCATTTTTTTTTTATCTTTTGTAATTTTTTTTAATTTGACTTTTCTTTCCATTAATTTAAGATATTACACTCTTGCCCCTGATATCACGATTTTGTGACCTCGGTGAGCAGAAGGTATCTGTTTCCATATCCCTTTCCATTTCAAAATGAGATCCATACACATCAAATCATTTCCGCTGTAGCAAAGCTCTTGATTTCCTTCTTCGACAATTAAAGCTACAGTGTTTTGGGCTAAATTCAACACATTTTTGTTTCATTTTCTTCTCTCCTAGGGTCATTCATCCTAGATCCATTACATATTGGGGCAGAACCCTCAACATCAAGAGGTGGAGGTGGTATCAGAAGTGGAAGAGAGAAAAGAAGCGATTTCGGTACAACTCCCCAGGCGCTAAATGTGATGATGACGGCCTCAAAAACCCTACGCAATCCCTATCCTTTCTCTGTAAAAATTGCTTCTGAAGAAACATCACAAAACCCAACAAACCATGAAGATCAATGGCAAAATGAAGAAGGAAGGAAGTAAGAAATTGTCCAAAAAAGACCAGGATGTTCTGATTCGAGCTGTAGGTAAAAAGCTGGTGTTTGTTGTGGTGAGGGAACGGGGGTTTACGATCCAGTGCCTTTTGACTGTGGTGCCCGATGTCGTCAGTGCTCAAATGGTGAAATTTGCCACCAATTTGAGAAGAAAGAGGGAAATCGGACAAGATTCTTTCAATACACCATTGCTTGAGACTGGTGGTTTCAGTCAGAGGCGGAGGTGGTGGGGGAAAAAAATCCCTTTTTCTTTTTTTTTTCTTTTTTTTTTTTTTTTTTTTTTTTGGTTTTTGATTTAGGTTTTTTTAATTGTTTAAAGTGGTAAATATAAAGTTACCATTTTTGTCCCTTTATAATTGATTAAAATGTGGTTAAAGTCCAAATTTTCGATCAACTAACGAATTTTTTGACTGAAACCGTCTAAAGGGGTCTCATCTGCAACGTTTGAAAATATTAGGGGTGACAACTGCAATAAATGAAAGATTTGAGAAAAGTCTATTAATGTTTCAAAGGTTTGGAGCTTTTGCTACAATTTTTCCAAAAATTTATATGGATCAAGCACAAGTACATGACTTTTAAATTTTTACTCTAATGCATTCCCTGTTTGACATTCATTAAAATAAAACTCTTATTTTTGTTGGAATTAATTTCCAATCACATATTCTTACAGTAAAATATTCAGAACTTTTTCTTATTTTTTAACCACATCCTAAAAAAAAATCACTATTTCAAAACTCATTATTTTCAGAAAAAAATTCCATTTTTAATGCTTGTCAAACAAGGATAGAAATATTTATCGTGCAGTATTTTACACATAATATAGCCAAAATTTAATTTCTTTTTTCTTGTTCTTCTGCATTATTGTCCAGGCCAGGCATGGAACATGCTATGAAAGAGTTTTTACAGTATATTTACTATCCAAGAAAATTACAAAGACAGACATTCAGGCTTCTAACAAATACAGAGACATCCTTTCAAGTTTTGCAACATTCTCTCTAAATAACATTAACATATTCCCCTTGATCAATTAATAGTCATAACATAAAAAGCATCCGTTAAGCTAAACCATAATCGGATTGCATAGATAGATAGAGAAGCAAATTCTACTATATAATAATGAAATCACATATTGCTTATGTGTTGTACAGCTCAATTTTTCGATCTCAAAATGTTCACTTGCTAGAACTAAACAAACATTTATCTACTAATTCTACAACGACGTACCATAATTTACTACTTCCAAGCTTGATTCTGAATTTTCCAAGTCAATAAAAATGGATGAAGAAATAAAATTTAGCGCACTCCTCACCATTAAGGTCATTAGATCATTTTTCAAGAGACTCTTTAAATATAAGATACCTTCTGTTTTAAAGAGTCAACCCTTAAAATCATACTTTAAGAGACTCTTTTAATTAATATTTGGAGAGCCAAACTCACTCTCTAAATGCAGTCAAAATGTTTCAATTTTCAATGTAGGAAAATAATAAAATAATCTAAAGGAAAACTAGTGAAAGTCAAATATAGAAAAAATTAAAAATATTTTTTTGTAGTAAAACTAAGTGTTAAATATAAAGAATTTGTAAAAGTACTTCAAAATTTTAACTCTTTAAATTTATAAATGTTTTTCAAATGATAGAATATACTCTTTCAAAATAGAGTCTCTTCAAGATGCTCTTAGATGTGGTTGCAACCTCAAAAATTTTATTGAGCCTATACCGAATAATCCCCTCTTTGACTCCGATTTCTTAAAACTTATTTTCAACCATACTTTTCATAGGACTCACAACATCCCATCACCTTTCATCAAAATTTATTGAGATATAATTTTTATCTAAGCCAAATAGGGTCTAATCATCACCAGTCATTTAAATGTTTTAATACATCAATTTATTTATTTATTTTAATCTTTGGAGCAGACAGAATTCCAAGGGTGGTAATTGCTTATAAAACCCAAAACTGAGATTAAAAATGTTTGAAAGACTTACAAGGATCACGTACAAATTACATGTGAAATATTCATGGCGCATACTTTCAGACAAAATACAATAGCCAAAAATTTAATTTCGTTTTCTTCATCATCTTCATTATTGTCCAGGCAACGCACGGAACATGCTATATAAGAGTTTTTACAGTATGTTACTATTCAAGAAAATTTTAAAGAGAGCCATTCAGACTTGTAACAAAATACAGACACATCCCTTCAAGTTTAAAAAATCACAACATTCTCTCCTAATAACATATTCCCTTTTATAATAAGCTTAAGCCATAGCAAGGTTGCATAGATAAATCGAGCATCCTTGAGAATCAAGCAGCAAATCTATTTATCAGTCACCTACAGCTTAACATCACATATCTATACTGGGCATCAAAATTAGAATTCCAACGTGATTTAAGACTACATTCAAGTTTGTTATACTTACCAGTTATGACATGATCAGAAAGTTTTTAAAGGAACTGCAGTCTGTCATCAGCAAGAAATTATAACAATCAACAGCAAAGTAAAAGCAGCATCAACAGCTACTGCATCATCATAAAACAGCACAGCATCAATAGCTGCTGCACCATCTCGTCCATCAGCAACAACTACTCCTCATGATCACAGCTATAGAAGGCCAATAAAGGTTTCATATAAGTAAATTATTCAATTAAATTCGTCCTTTCGCATTTATGATTTTAAGAAAAAATTAAATGATAATACTTCCAAATTTAAGTATCTAGATTTGGAGGAGTTATAGCACCTGTCATCAAGTTAGTGTCCATGTCAACTTGTACAAGATTGATGAAATTTCCCATTTTAACAGGTACCGATCCAAAATGCCGATTGTTGATTAGATTCAAATAAACAAGTCTTGGAGAGCCGAGAATGGAAATTTACAGTGGGTGGCATAAATACTTGCATTTGTGAGGTTCAGCTATGAACACTTCCATAGATGCAAGAAACTTCATACCAATTGCAAGGATTGGCAGTTGCTTTTGGATGGCTTGAAAAATTGGTGGAATTATGGGGCTCAAAAGTCCATGAATTTAGTAGTGAATTGTAGGGATTTTCAAAACTGGTTTTCCATTTCAGTAGAGCATTTGCTTCAACGGCAGATCCAGAAGCAGGTTTAAGATAAATAAAGGAGATAATTAGTAACAATACTACAAACTCGATATCATCTAAACAACGTGATGAATTTTATATCAAAGGATAGAAATCTTTCCACATCTTAAAACAATTTAAAGCCAAAATATTATAAGTCAAGGGAAAAGTGTTTCCATTTCATATGACTTTCTGCAAGGTAGTTTTGCCATATCCACTACTTTTGGTACAAAATAACAATATTCATAGTAAACAATAAACAAGGAAAAGTTTGATGCCTAAATAGCAAAAATACATCAAAGGAAAAAAAATACATAAAAACAATTGGCATCATTTGCAAACTTTCATAAAATTCATGCTATTAAGAAATCACTGAGATGGTGGTGGATGCACTAAGCATATCAGAAACAACGTCCATGGTTGGACGAAATTGTGGATTGGAGTGAATGCATTTAGTTGCAAATTTAACAACGAACATCAAAATCTCCTCTTCTTCGAGGTTGGGATATAGAATGCGCGGATCCAAAAAATCCTTAAACTGTAATTCTCCATGTCTGAGACTGTCACCAGGACGATTTCCTTTGATCACTTCCAAAGCCAACACTCCAAAGCTGTACACATCACACTTTTCTGTCACTTTCATTGTGTAAGCAAGCTCTGCCAAAACATCAGTGAACAAATACAATTAAAATCATGTATGAACAATCCGTGGATGATATATACGAAAAAAGAAAAAATATTACCCGGTGCAACATAACCATATGTGCCTGCAAGAGCGCTCAAATTCGATGAGTCGCATTTCAAAAACTTAGCAGTTCCAAAATCTGAAATATGTGCCTCGTACTCTGTATCAAGCAAAATGTTGTTGCTTGAGATATCTCGATGAACAATTGGAGGAGAACAACTATGATGCATGTAAGACAAAGCATGAGCCACACCCTTCAAAATATTTACCCTTTTCGGCCAATCCAATGTCTTAGCTTCTTCATCTATACTTAGAGTTTTGGCAAGACTACCTCTGTCAAAGTATTGATAGACCAAAAACGAGTGTTGAGCATTTGAGCAGAAACCATAAAGTTTCACAATGTTCCGGTGCTTGATTCCTGTCAGTGCTCTTATTTCGCTTAAAAACGCTCTACGATTTGCCATTTCAGACAATGAATGAATTCTTTTCACTGCTACTATATCTTGTGATGGAAGCTTCGCCTTGTAAACCCTTCCACATCCACCCTCTCCAATGCAAAATGCTGCATCAAATTCTTTGGTGGCCTCTAATATGTCTTTATACATGACTACTCCATCAAAAGATGATATGGAAAGCAAATCATCTTCTGCATCTATTGAATTCCTCTTTCTGCGATCATACATGATCAGGATGCCAACGAGTGCAAATAGAAGTAGAGGTGCCCCAAGAAGGGGAAGTACAACTCTCAAAATGAGTTTGAGACCATTCCCTGTCTTGTGGTTTTCAACAGGAGGAGGAACTTTGCATGGTTTCAATCCTGCAATATTACCGCACAATCCTTTATTCCCTCGTAGTTTTTCTATGGAGACATTCTGAAAGGGCTTGCCATTAGGAATTTGGCCCTCCAACTCATTATAGGATATATCGATGTCCACAGCGCCAGGCAATATTTGAAAACTCTCAGGAATGAATCCAGAGAGGCGATTGTGTGAGAGGTTTAACATTCCCAAGCTTGACAAAAATCCTATTTCAGATGGTATTTCTCCAGTAAGTGAATTACTGCTCATATCCAATGCAGACAAATGAGTTAACTTACCAATATGAACCGGGATTGTTTGGCTTAAAAAATTGTAGCTCAAATTCAAGTGAAACAACTGCCTAGAATTTGGAAAATTTTCAGGTATTGGACCTCTCAGTCTGTTTCTCGAAAGGTCTAGGTAATTTAAGCTTGACAATGATCCCAATTCGTGAGGTATATGCCCAGAAATTTGATTGTCATTCAGATCAATTTTCAGAAGTAAAATTGACTTCCCAATTTCCTTTGGGATCCCCCCACATAACTGGTTTGAAGAAAGATCGAGTACTTGTATTTGACTTAAATTTCCAAATTCAGGAGGAATGCTCCCTGAAAGGTTGTTCTTCGCTATTTTCAATGTTTCTAGTTGTTTGCTAATACACCAATCATTGGAGAGTTCACCATAGAATTTATTGTCACTTAGATCCATGAATGTCAAATTTGGATAGACACCGAATTCTTCCGACAGATTCCCAGAAAACTGGTTGTGATCAAATCGGGCTCTAGTTAAACTGGAACAATTTTTCAAGCTTTTAGGGATTGGACCTGAAAGTCTATTGTTATCCACAGTAAAATGTTGTATTAACCTACCGCCACATAACTCTGGCAAATGACCAGAAAATTGATTTTCATCCATTTCCAGGACAACAAGTTTCTTCAATTTTCCTAGTTCACTTGGAATGGGACCGGAAAGTTGGTTCTGACGAAGGAACAAATATTCTAAATTGCTCAGGTCACCTAATGNAAGGTTATTAGCGTAGAGGTGCAGAATGGTTAGACCCGTAGCTTTGCCTAAAGAGGCTGGGATCAAACCTGTGAGATTATTATTGTTTAAACTCAGGGTTTCAAGTGACTTTAGCTTCCCCAACTCAGGAGGGATCGGACCAGAAAGTTTATTTTTGAAAAGATTCAAAATTTACAGTTGATTCAAGTTCCCTAGAGTGGGAGGTATGGGCCCTGTCAGCATGTTGGTGTCCATGTAAACCTCTAGAAGATTGGAGAGATTTCCCATTTCAGGGGGTATAAATCCAGAAAGAGAATTAAGTTTAAACTCAAGGTTTCAAGTGACTTTAGCTTCCCCAACTCAGGAGGGATCGAACCAGAAAGTTTATTTTTGAAAAGATTCAAAATTTGCAGCTGATTCAAGTTCCCTAGAGTGGGAGGTATGGGCCCCGTCAGCATGTTGGTGTCCATGTAAACCTCTAGAAGATTGGAGAGATTTCCCATTTCAGGGGGTATAAATCCAGAAAGAGAATTATTATAAAGATACAAAAAGGTCAAGTTTCTCAAATTGCCAAAAGAAACAGGAATTGGACCATCAAGTTTGTTACTGTACAATGCAAGCTCACTTAAAGACACTAGTTGTCCTATTTCAGAAGGAATCGAGCCATTAAGTTGATTTTCAACCAAATGAAGAGTTTGAAGACTAGTTAGTCGGCCTATTTCTGATGGGATTGTTCCTGTAAGCTGATTTGTGGATATATCAAGATAGACGAGTTTTGAGAGTTTACCTATTTGAGGTGGAATGGAGCCAAAAAGTCGGTTGATGCACAAATCGATAAAAGCAAGATTTGGGAGAGACGAGAATGGAAACTTATTGAGGGTGGCATTAATATTTGCATTTGTAAGGTTCAGGCTGTTGACACTTCCATCAATGCAAGAAACTCTAAACCAATTGCAAGGACTACCCCTTGCTTTTGGATGAGTCCAAGAAGTTAGAATGGAATTGTTCTCATTTTTGAAAGTGGCTTTCCACTTCAGTAGAGCATTTGCTTCTGCAAAAGAAGCAGAAGCAGGTTTAAGACAAACAAAGAAGAGAAAAGGCAGGAACAAGAAAAATGTAAAAATGGGGTACTTCAACATGGTTATTAAACTGGGATTTAGTTTGTGCTTGGATTAATTTAGATGCCATGAAATTGTAATTTATAGATGCAAAATTGGAAATAAAATCTACGTATGTAATGGGGAAGAATTTCAAAGACTTTGGAGTGTAAAAGACTTCTAAAGTCATCGTGTCAGTTTCTATCCCTTATTTTTTCACAATTGGGCAGCAAATCAATTATTGCTGAAAGTCCAATACAAAATACTACGCACGATGGATCAAAGAAAAAGTGCAAAAAACAAAATGGCTACTGCGTATTGGTCTATAGTTCTCTCCATTAAGGTCATTAGACGTGACTACAACCTCAAAAAGTTTACTGATCCTAGACCGAATAAGCCCTTCTTTGACTCTAATTTCTTAAAATTCATTTTCAACCATAATTTAATTCACAAGATTCCATCACTTTTTATCAAAATTTGCTAAAATATAATTTTTATCTAAACCAAACAGGGTCTAATCATCACAAGTCATTTAAATGTGTTAATACATCAATTATTTATTTATTTTAATCTTTGGAGCAAATAGAATTCCCAAGGGTGGTAATTGTTTATATAACCCAAAATTGTGATTAAAAACGGCTGAAAGACTAACGAAGATCACGTACAAAATATATGTGAAATATTCAGGGCGCAGACTTTTAGACAAAATACAATAGCCAAAATTTTAATTTCGTTTTCTCGATCATCTTCATTATTAAACTTTGTGCTTGAATTAATTTAGATGCTATGAAACTGTAATTTATAAATGCAAAATTGGAAATAAAATCTACGTATGTAATGGGGAAGAATTTCAAGTCCACTCCCTATGTCCATTCTTCCAGGAAGCAGAAGGCAGCATTCTATTATCAAACACTTTTGGAGTGTTAGAAGACTTCTGAAGTCATCGTCTGTCTTTTAGTGGCAGAGAAAGAAAAAATGCAATTAAGTTGTTTAGTCTAAATCTGGGCAGCAACTCATTTGTTTCGTCTAAAACAATGAAAAAGAAAGTTAGCTACTTCACATTGGTTTATAGTTCTCACCATTTCTTGCAACCTCAAAAGTACATGGATTAGAAATGGCTGAAAAATTTATATGGATCAAGTACAAGTACATGACTTTTAAATTTTTACTCTAATGCATTTCCCATTTGACAATCATTAAAATAAAACTCCTTTTTTTTTTGGTTGAAACTCATTTTTAATCACATATTCTCACAATAAAATATTTTACAAGTAAATTCAAATTTTTTTTTTTACTTTTTAACCACATCCTAAAAAAAAATCACTATTTCAAAACTCATTATTTCAAAATAAAAAAATAAAAAAAACCCCTTTTTAATGGTTGTCAAAAAGGGATAGAAATATTTATCGCGCAGTATTTTAAACATATTATAGCCAAAATTTAATTTCTTTTTTCTTGTTCTTCTGCATTATTGTCCAGGCCATATGGTCCATGGAACTTGCTATGAAAGAGTTTTTACAATATATTTACTATCCAAGAAAATTACAAAGACAGCCATTCAGGCTTCTGACAAATACAGAGACATCCTTTCAAGTTTCGCAACATTCTCTCTTCAACATAAAAAGCATCCAATAAGCTAAACCAGAATAGGATTGCATAGATAAATTGAGCAGCAAATTCTACTATATAATAATAAAATCACATATTGCTTATGTGCTGTATAGCTCAATTTCTCAATCTCTAGATGTTCACTTGCTAGAACTAAACAAACATTTATCTACTTACTCTACAACGACGTACCATAATTTACTACTTCCATGCTTGATTCTAAATTTTCCAAGTCAATAAAAATGGATGAAGAAATAAAACTTAGCGTACTCCTCACCATTAAGGTCATTAGATAATTTTAAGAGACTCTTTAAATATAAGATACTTTCTGTTTTAAAGAATCAACCCTTAAAATCATACTTTAAGAGACTCTTTTAATTAACATTTGGAGAGCCAAACCCACTCTCTATTATTAAATGCAGTCAAAATGTTTCAATTTTTAATGTAGGAAAATAATAAAATAATCTAAAGGAAAACTAGTTAAAATCAAATATAGAAAAAAATTTAAAATATTTTTTGTAGTAAAACTAAGTGTTAAATATAAAGAATTTGTTGAAATACTTCAAAATTTTATTTCTTTAAATTTAGAAATGCTTTTCAAATGATAGAGTATACTCTTTCAAAATAGAGTCTCTTGAAGACACTCTTCAAAAATTTTATTGAGCCTAAACCGAATAATCCCCTCTTTGACTCCGATTTCTTAAAACTTATTTTCAACCATATTTTTTTCACTTTTTATCAAAATTTACTGAGATATAATTTTTATCTAAACCAAATAGGGTCTAATCATCACCAGTCATTTAAAGGTTTTAATACATCAATTTATTTATTTATTTATTTTAATTTTTGGGGCAGACAGAATTTCAAGGGTGGTATGGTAATTGCTTATAAAACCCAAAATTGAGATTAAAAATGGTTGAAAGACTTGCAAGGATCACGTACAAAATAGATGTGAAATATTCATGGCGCATACTTTCAGACAAAATACAATAGCCAAAAATTTAATTTCGATTTCTTCATCATCTTCATTATTGTCCAGGCAACGCACGGAACATGCTACATAAGAGTTTTTACAGTATATTACTATTCAAGAAAATTTCAAAGAAAGCCATTCAGACTTGTAACAAAATACAGACACATCCCTTCAAGTTTAAAAAATCACAACATTCTCTCCTAATAACATATAAAATGCATCTAATAAGCTTAAGCCGTAGCAAGGTTGCATAGATAAATCGAGCATCCTTGAGAATCAAGCAGCAAATCTATTTATCAGTTACCTACAGCTTAACATCACATATCTATACTGGGCATCAAAATTAGAGTTCCAATGTGATTTAAGACTACATTCAAGTTTGTTATACTTACCAATTAGAAAGTTTTTAAAGGAGCCGCAGTCTGTCATCAGCAAGAAATTATAGCAATCAACAGGAAAGTAAAAGCAGCATCAACAGCTACTGCATCATCATAAAACAGCACAGCATCAATAGCTGCTGCATCATCTCGTCCATCAGCAACAACTACTCCTCATGATCACAGCTATAGAAGGCCAATAAAGGTTTCATATAAGTAAATTATTCAATAATCTAAATTTAGTTTATGCAACAGGAAAGCCAAATCATAGAGCAAAGCAAATTTATAGATGAAAACTACGAAGGATGCTAAAATTCAAAGCATTACAGAAACTGTAGATTTATAAAGCAAGGGGGTAAGACATTTCTTATGATGTCAAACTGCATAAATTAGATGCAGATATCATCAAAACAAACCATCGATCCAGTACAAGAAAGAGTTCAACCTTAGGAATAAGTTCAGGGAAATCAGTTCTAGAGACCACTAAATAGATGAGAGACGATACTATATATCTGAATATTCTGAAAGACAAAAGCAGCCGCACACAGCTGCAAGCCAATCCATCAAACTGCACTTCAGTCTCTTACTCCTGGAAAATAATATAAAATATAACAATTTAATGAACACTTTCAAATGTGGAAAAAATAATTGAGAGAGGGTTTCAGAACTCACATCAGCATCAGAACGAGGAGTAGGGCTACGAGAATCAGTACCACGACGAGGAGGAGAGAATTTTTGGGGGTTGGAGACCGCTCTTTGCAATTGAGAGAGCATCTGGACTTCCACCCCTTGAAGTTGTTTGACGCGGAGATGGGCTCCTCCGGGGACTAAGACTACGTCGAGCAGGGGAAGGACTATTACATACACCAATTGGCTTCATAAAACAATTATAAAGAACTAAATTAATTTAAAAATTGACGATGACAACAAAGAAGTTAGTAGCTCCCATAAGACCGACTTCGACTACGCCTCTCATCATCATCTTTGCCTCTTCCACGGTCTCTGTGATACCTATGACTAAGACTGTGATTTCTGCTTCGGCTCCAACTTCTACGGCGATAATCCCTATGCCTGCCACGATGCCGTTCCTTTTCATATCTACCCTTACTTCTGCTGCGGCTTCTCTTCCTGTAATCCTTCTCCCTGTAATCATCCCGGTACCAGAATTAGTTTGATTTAAATCAGCACATGATGGCTTAAATATAATTCTGCAAGAAGGCCAGAAAGTATCATTCGGAGAAAAACTAAGAATACAGGTAAAAGAACTGAAAAAATAACAAATACAAGACATGACAACTAGATTTTTTTTTTCCTTTTTTCAATGATAGCAGATTGCTGACTAAAATTCTTTTCCAGATTTGTACAACCCAATTGACATCCAAAAGCTGTAAAACATATTTTGATAAGCCATGGAAATCTAGACAATCTCAACGCATGCGCAAGAAGACCTGCAGGTATGTGGAAGAGTGAAGATTGTGAGAAATGCATGCATGCAAGACCAAGTTCCAAGCAGTCACCTGATTTCCAGCAAAAGCAACGGCTGTCAGTTAATATTTAGTTTCTTTAATATGTAATCATTTTCTTTATTCAGTTTCCTTAATGTAAACGTGGGCTTTGAGAATGGGTATTCAGTTACCACTCATGGCTATATATATTTGTAATTTGACTGCAATGTAATATATCAGAAGAAAATTGTTCTAATTGTGGTTTAATTCTGACCCTAAGAGAATTTCAATTACAATTAAACTCTGATTGGGACCTATCATTGGTATCAGAGCAGCGTTGTAATTATTTTTGACATTGTGTTGAATTCATGGCAACCAACAAAGAAAGGATCGAGAGTCTAGAAGCCGGACTGCAGAAGATGGAACTGGATATGGCCAAGGAGCTGCAACACCTCCAGGAAACCATCAACCGCATGTCAGAAACTTTTCTCTTGAACAAAGAAGGGTCCAGCAACCATAACAACTAGCACACGAGCCATTCTTGTGCTAACCAAGAGGAAGACAAAGGAGACATAGAAGGTGGAAGGGTGATCTTCTCATAAAAAATGGCTAAGCTGGAGTTTCCAAAATATTCAGGCAATGATCCGACGGAGCGGTTCAGCAAGGTCTACCAATTTTTTGAATACCAGAATAACCCGGAGGCCCCAAAAATTGCGTTGGCGTCATTCCACCTTGAAGGGGAAGCCAACCAATGGTGGCAATGGCTGCACAGAGCATACAAGGAGGAAGGAAGAACCGTGACATGGGCAGTCTTTGAGGAAGAGCTGTGGGCACGCTTCAGACCAACCGAATGTGGAGATTTCGATGAAGCACTATCACGGGTCCGACAAGTTGGATCCTTGCGCAACTATCAGAAAGAGTTTGAAAGATTGGGTAATCGGGTGCACGGATGGACTCAAAAGGCGCTTGTCGGGACATTTATGGGAGGTCTTAAGTCAGAAATTTCTAATGGGATTCGAATGTTCAATCCAAAGACTTTAAAGAAAGCTATCAGTCTTGCACGCATACGAGTTGACCAACTCCTGCGCCAACGGAAGTTTACGCAGCTAGTACTTACCAACCGTTCGCCAAATGCCATATCGGCTTCGACTCGAGTGAAGCGACTAACCTGGGATGAAATGCAGAAACGGCGCCCCTAGGGACTCTGTTTCAACTGCCTAGAAAAGTTCTCGGCCGGTCATAAGTGCAAAGGGCCACAATTGTTGTTGCTTGAAGGAAGCTCCAGTGGGGCGAAATTTGGGTGTGAAGAAATCACTGATGAAGCTATTGGGAATTTATTTAAACATGCACAGCGGAATTTAACAAATTTCAATTCCCATTCAAGATTCAACTGTGTATTTAGATAAAAACTGTGATAAGAAATATACATTTTCTTGTAATTTGCAAACTCCTTCGCGTTATTCCTTTCCAGCAGCTTGAATCTGCCTTTCACAACTGTCCAATTGTCCAGCCTCCAATGAAATCCACACAGAGAATAGACTGCAACTGCTAGAGTTTCTCTTTTGTGCCAGCAAGAATAATGAAAATCTTATGGACCTCAAACCCTAGCTATGTATATATATATAAACCCAAACGGACCCGGTCCGGTCCGGTTCAATATTTAATTAATCCAATTAATTAAACCCGGTCCGTGAATTAATTAATCCAATTAATTAATTCGGGAATATAAATAACAAATTCAATTAATTAATTTATCCAACGATTGTTAAATTAACCAATTGGCAATTTGCAATTTTCCAATTCTCTTTTGTGTGCGACCCATTAGGTTCCCGACCACGATGCCTAACGTCGTGAAATATTATTTTGATCTAATCAAAATTGATAAATTAATACACCCTTTTAATTTATCGTCAATTCACACTCGCCGTCCCTGATTGACATCTAGCAATGTGTCAGGGCAATACATGTGACGGAAAATGTCACGTGGTATGACAAAACCAAATTCGTTCGTTTACCGTGAAACTATTATCCCTCCGTCAATACGATCCGATCAATTACGAGATATGGAATTATGTCAATCTCGATCATTGATCATATCTTTCACTCCACTATAAAGTTAATATAAATCGAAAACTCCTTTTCGACTTAACTTTTTGATTTATGAGTACACCTTGACCAAGGATTTCATCATCGACTTAATTGAATGAAACGCAGATCATAATCTCCTACTATCTAAGAGTGACGAATCCTTTATTGATTAATCACAACTTTCATACGATTCTTGACGTACCCGAACGATGTCGTATTATCGGCCCCTTTCAGAGCAACATCCAACACCGTCAAAGTATGACTGTCCTCATATAAGGTACCATGACGACCTCAAGTCAAAGGACCAATTCCACTACCGAACGTTAGAGATTAGCCACTGACACTCAGATAGTTATCCATGTGGAATCTCTTAGCGGGTCTCCAATGTTTTGTTCTATAACAAAACATCCACGTGTTCATTTAAGTGTCACCACACTTTAACTCGTGAGATCAGCTACTTATTTCACAAGTAAGAAATGCCACACGTGATGGTCTAACTGTATTAACGATATCCGTATCTCGTTATTACTTACGACCATGGTTTATTCAAGATCCAATTATATGTAATTTGTATATCACAATCACAACTCCTTGTGATTAACAGATTACCTAAATTTTGGATCTTCGGATTCTATTATTTAATATTATTTATTACAAAATTAATTTAAATAAATAATAGATCTCGCCAAAATCAAATGCATTAAATATATTAAAAGCGTTTACAACCTAAATCGATTGGATTTAGGGCATAACACTTACAAACTCCCACTTGCACTAGATCCAATCACTCACGTATCTAATACCATAAGCATCCACATGACGATCATGTTCTGTTGTGACAACGGCTTTGTCAGTGGATCTGTAATATTATCATCTGTTGGAACTCGCTCTATCGTTACGTCATTCCTTTGTATAATCTCCCTGATGAGATGATATCGCCTTCGCACATGTTTGGATCGTTGATAAGATCTCGGTTCCTTCGCTTGCGCGATGGCTCCATTGTTATCACAATACAAAGGTATGGGATCAATAATGCTAGGAACGACTCCAAGTTCATTAATGAACTTCTTGATCCACACAGCTTCCTTTGCTGCTTCAGAAGCAGCTATGTACTCGGCTTCTGTTGTTGAATCAGCGGTTGTTTCCTGTTTGGAACTTTTCCAACTAACCGCTCCATTGTTGAGAGTAAACATATATCCTGACTGAGACTTGCTATCATCTTTATCAGTTTGAAAATTAGCATCAGTATACCCCTGAATTTTCAATTTATTTCCTCCATAGATCAAGAACACATCTTTAGTCCTTCTCAAGTACTTAAGAATGTTCTTAACCGCTATCCAGTGTTTCTCATCAGGGTTTGCTTGAAACCTGCTCGTAACACTTAGAGCATACGAGACATCTGGTCTTGTACATAGCATCGCATACATGATAGATCCTATCGCCGAAGCATAAGGAATCTTGTCCATGCGACTCCTTTCATCATATGTTTTAGGACACATATCTCTTGAGAGGTAAATCCCATGTGACATGGGGCATAATCATCTTTTAGACTCTTCCATATTAAATCTTATCAAGATTTTATCTATGTACGAAGATTGGGATAAGCCTAGTAATCTCTTAGATCTATCTCTATAGATCTTAATTCCCAAGATATACGCTGCTTCTCCCATATCTTTCATGGAGAAATTTTTTGACAACCATAATTTTACCGATTGAAGCATTGGGATGTCATTTCCCATTAATAATATGTCATCGACATATAATATCAGGAATACGACTGCGCTCCCACTTGTTTTCTTATAAACACACGGTTCATCTTCATTTTTGATAAAATCAAACTTTTTGATTATTTCATCAAAACGAAGATTCCAGCTCCTAGAGGCTTGCTTTAATCCATAAATGGATCGATTTAGCTTGCATACTTTGTTGGCTCCTTTGGATTCAAAACCTTCAGGCTGTATCATGTACACCTCCTCTTGCAGGTTTCCATTAAGGAAAGCAATTTTGGCATCCATTTGCCATATCTCATAATCATGGTATGCAACTATTGCAAGCAAAATTCGAATGGATTTCAGCATGGCTACAGGCGAAAAAGTTTCATCAAAGTCAATACCTTGTCTTTGTGTGTAACCCTTCGTTACTAGCCTTACTTTGTATGTGTGGACGTTTCCATCCACATCGACCTTTTTCTTGTAAACCCATTTACAACCTATCGGTTTTATCCCACCTGGAAGGTCAACCAAGGTCCAAACCTTGTTTTCATACATTAAGTCCATTTCGGATTCCATGGCATCTTGCCATCTCTTCGAATCAACACTTGACTTTGCTTCTGCGTAATTTGTAGGTTCATCATCCTCGATTAATAATACTTGATTAGTAATCGTGAATTCGTACCTCCTGGGAGGTCGAATGATCCTACTTGATTTACGCTGAGTTGGAGTGTCCTCAGGGTTCTCTACATCCTGATCAAGAGTCTGTCCATCAACAGGTGTAGGATCAGACTCAAGTTCATCTAATTGGTCAATAGTGTCTGTGGATTCTTGAACTTCTTCAAGTTCTAGTTTGCTCCCACTACCCTCTCCTAGAATAAACTCTTTCTCTAAGAATATGGCATGCCTTGAGATGAACACTTTCTTCTCAACGGGATTATAGAATTGATATCCAATTGTGTCCTTTGGATATCCCACAAATGCACATTTGTTAGATTTAGCTTCAAACTTATCTGATTCATTTCGCTTTACATAAGCGTCACATCCCCAAACTTTCATATGAGATAAGTTTGGTCTTTTTCCTCTCCATAGCTCGTATGGAGTTTTGTCGACCGATTTAGATGGGACACGATTAAGTGTGTAGCACGCTGCAATTAGTGCATGACCCCAAAATGATTTTGGGATGTTTGCATGGCTCATTATAGATCGCACCACGTCTAACAAAGTGCGATTCCTCCGTTCAAATACACCATTATGTTGTGGTATATATGGCGGAGTCCACTGCGAGAGAATCCCGTTCTCTTTAAGATAATCTAAAAATTCTCCCTTTAAATATTCTCCACCTCGATCTGATCTCAGCGTAAGTATATTTTTACCAGTTTATTTCTCTACTTCAAGTTTGAATTCCTTGAACTTTTCAAGTGCTTCAAGCTTGAATTTAATCAGATACACATAACCATATCTAGAATGATCATCAGTGAATGTGATGAAGTAAGAGAAACCACCTCTGGCAGTTATTGACATGGGTCCACATACATCAGTATGTATTAGTCCCAACAGTTCTGTGGTTCTTTCTCCTTTTCCAGTAAAAGGGAACTTGATCATTTTGCCTAACAGGCACAACTCGCATCTGTCAAATGATTCAAAATCAGTTGACCCTAAGTATCCATCTTTATGTAACTTAGAAATGCGTTTGTCGTTAATATGACCCAATTTGCAATGCCAAAGGTATGTATTATTTAGATTATCACTTTTATGCCTTTTATTTTCCATATTCATAATAGACGACTCAGTATCAAGAATATAAATTCCATTCTGCAACACACCACAACCATAAAAGATCTCATCTTTATAAAACGAACAACGATTGTTCTTAACATTAATTGAAAAACCACTTATGTCTAAACACGAAATAGAAATAATGTTTTTAGTAATGGCGGGAACAAAATAGCAATTTTCTAATTCTAATACTAAGCCTGAAGGCAGTGGTAAGAAGTATGTCCCTACAGCTAATGCAGCAACTCTTGCTCCATTTCCCACACGCAGGTCAACTTCTCTTTTCTGCAGTGTTCTACTTCTCTTTAGTCCCTACATATTTATACAAATATGAGATCCACATCCGGTATCTAATACCCAAGAAGCTAATGAAGTAGACATATTAACCTCGACAACAAAAGTACCTAAAGTAGAAGCTTCAGAAGACTTCTTTCCCTTCAAGCTTGCGAGGTAAGCCTTGCAGTTTCTCTTCCAATGATCTTTCACTCCACAGTGATAACATGGGTCATCAGATTTGGTATTGTCCTTGCCTGCTTTGACTGCTTTGTTATTGCCTTTAGCCTTTTTGGATGTTTTCTTAAAACTTCCTTTGATTTTCCTCTTAGTTCCCTTGGAGGAATGAATAGCTAAGACATACCCAGTGCTAGCCTTAACATTGAGCTCCACAGTTTTAAGCATATTAAGCAACTCAGGGAGTGTGCATTCGATCTTATTCATGTTAAAATTCAAATGAACTGTGAATAACTATCTGGCAGAGATTGTAGAATCAAGTCAATACTTAGTTCATGATCCATGATAAAACCCAGTGAACTCAGTTTTTCAATAAAACCAATCATCTTCAGCACGTGAGCATCGACTGATGATCCCTCTGCCATTTTGCACCGGTATAGTTGTTTAGAGGTCTCATACCTCTCCACACGAGATTGTTCATCATACAACTTCTTGAGATGAAAAATCATAGTGTAAGCATCCATACCCTCATGTTGCTTCTGCAACTCAGGAGACATAGCTACAAGCATCACAGATGCTGCAGTGTTATCGTCATCACTGTGTTTATTGTAAGCAGCCACCTCTTCCTGAGTGGAATTTTCAGTAGGCACCGCTGGAAAGGACTGCTCAAGGACATATCCAATTTTCTCATGCTTGAGAACGATTCTCAAATTGCGGTACCAATCGAGAAAATTTGGTCCGGTCAGTTTGTTGGCATCCAGTATGCCTCTCAAATTCATATGATTACTCATGATTCAAAAACTGTGAATGACAAAAAAATAGAATTAATATGTATTGTAATGCATGTGCATAAATTCAATATGGACTTTAATTAAATGTGCTCCCACTGTCTAAAATAAATTCATAACCCTCATACATAAATTATTTGAATCCACACTTGATTCACAGTGGGCTGGGATCCCATTCGTTGTATCGAGATCTTGAGTGTACTCAACAAATCCTAATAAAACATTTGGGTAGATATTATTATAAATTGTATTTCCATACAACTCCCAGATCATTAAACTGACAACTCTTTTGTCTTCACACATCTTATGTTTTAGCTTAACATGCCTCTAAAACTTATCTCCTTGAGTGTACTCAACAAAAGATAAATTTTAGTTAAATTAAACCCATCATTCAGAAATATCAAATATTTCATAGTGTCAAACATATCCCTAATAGACCAGCCTTGAGTGTACTTAACAAGCTAAGGTCGATTTAGGATTCTCATTTTTCACTATAATGATGGAAGGCAAATAATACTAACTTAATAATTTTTTTTAACGAGGGATTTAATGTGCAATGGTTTCATCAAGCAATTATATATATATATAAACATACATCAACTACGCGAATAAATACATATATATATAAGTAATAGTATGAATGATTATGAACTTGTTCTATCTAGTTTTCCCGAGCCAAAAGGAAAACTAGTTGGTCAATTCCTAAGGGGTACAGTATTGGACCAATAGCAATACACCATCTCCATGGTGTC
The DNA here is from genome assembly GCF_002742605.1 of Olea europaea var. sylvestris. Lineage (NCBI taxonomy): Eukaryota > Viridiplantae > Streptophyta > Magnoliopsida > Lamiales > Oleaceae > Olea > Olea europaea. Next base: position 83,053 of record NW_019232571.1, read on the forward strand.
CACCTCTTCTTGCGCCTCCAATTAGCCGAACTTGCAACATGTATTCTATACTAGTTGGCACGCAATAACAATAATAACGGACTCGCAGGTCCAATATTTAATAAGGAGCTCACAGGCCCACAACGACAATAAGAAGTAAATCAACCATTCAACACATCCATATGGTCGAATCCATAATCATCCACAAACATTCATCACATAAATGTTTCCTATGTATAATATCTAATATTGTATGTAATGTCTCATAAATCTAGCAATTATAGTCGTCAAAATTGAATCAAAATTTTGGGATCGAGATAATTAAACAAGTAATTAATCGTATTAATTAATTAATTTAATTGACGGGCCTATTTAATTAAAATCAAATTTTAACTAAATCCCGAATTAGAGTCCAACTCTAACTCCATAACTATTTGGAGAAGTAATTTAATCAAAATCGAATTTTAATTAATTATTAAATTAGAGTCATATTCTAAGTACTGATTTGCATAGGAAAGTGGTGCTAATTCAAAACAAATTTTAATTAATGTAATATTAGAGTCCAACTCTAATAAAATTGAATTAATATTTTAATTTAGGACAAAATTCCCAAACATAATAAAAATTCAATTAAGGGTCAAATTAAATATTTAAGTTAAAATCTAATTTTAACAAAA